>NC_082708.1:191674956-191848438 GCF_030144855.1 Hypanus sabinus
AGGAGCGGATGCCGACTCCGGCCTGTGGGGGGTGTCAGCGAGCAGGTCTTGGCCTCCGGCCTGAGGGGGGCGTCAGCGAGCATGTCTCGGCCTCCAGCCTGTGTGGGGGGGTTCAGTGGGAGCGGGTCCTGACTCCGGCCTGCGGGGGGAGTCAGTGGGAGCAGGTCCCGACTCCAGCCTTAGGGGGGAGTCAGCGAGCAGGTCTCAGCCTCCGGCCTGAGGGCAGGGCGTCAGCAAGCAGGTCCTGACTCCGGCCTGTGGGGGGCGTCAGCAGGAGCGGATGCCGACTCCGGCCTGTGGGGGGTGTCAGCGAGCAGGTCTCGGCCTCCGGCCTGAGGGGGTCATCAGCGGGAGCGGATGCCGACTCCGGCCTGCGGGTTGTCAGCGAGCATGTCTCGGCCTCCGGCCTGCGGGGGGCGTCAGCGAGCAGGTCTCAGCCTCCGGCCTGAGAGGGGAGTCAGCCAGCAGGTCTCGACCTCCGGCCTGAGAGGGGAGTCAGCGAGCAGGTCTCGGCCTGCGGCCTGAGGGAGGCATCAGCGGGAGCGGATCCCGACTCCGGCCTGAGGGAGGAGTCAGCGAGCAGGTCTCGGCCTCCGGCCTGAGGGGGGCATCAGTGAGTAGGTCTCGGCCTTCGGCCTGAGGGGGACGTCAGCAGGAGCAGGTCTCGGCCTCCGGCCTGAAGGGGGCGTTAGCAAGCAGGTCTCGGCCTCCGGCCTGTGGGGGCATCAGTGATTAGGTCTTGCCCTCCGGCCTGTGGGGGCGTCAGCGAGCAGGTCTCGGCCTCCGGCCTGCGGGGGCGTCAGCAGGAGCAGGTCTCGGCCTCCGGCCTGAAGGGGCCGTCAGCGAGCAGGTCTCGGCCTCCGGCCTGCAGGGGGCGCCAGCGAGCTGGTCTTGCCCTCCGGCCTGTGGGGGCGTCAGCGAGCAGGTCTCGGCCTCCGGCCTGCGGGAGCATCAGCAGGAGCAGGTCTCGGCCTCCGGCCTGTGGGGGCATCAGTGAGTAGGTCTTGCCCTCCGGCCTGTGGGGGCGTCAGCGAGCAGGTCTCGGCCTCCGGCCTGCGGGGGCGTCAGCAGGAGCAGGTCTCGGCCTCCGGCCTGAAGGGGGCGTCAGCGAGCAGGTCTCAGCCTCCGGCCTGCAGGGGGCGCCAGCGAGCTGGTCTCGGCCTCCGGCCTGAGGGGGGCGCCAGCGAGCAGGTCTCGGCCTCCGGCCTGCGGGGGGGCGTCAGCGGGCAGGTCTCGGCCTCCGGCCTGCGGGGGGCGCCAGCGAGCAGGTCTCGGCCTCCGGCCTGCGGGGGGCGTCAGCGGGTAGGTCTCGGCCTCCGGCCTGAGGGAGGCGCCAGCGAGCAGGTCTCGGCCTCCGGCCTGCGGGGGCGTCAGCAGGAGCAGGTCTCGGCCTCCGGCCTGCAGGGGGCGCCAGCGGGCAGGTCTCGGCCTCCGGCCTGAGGGAGGCGCCAGCGAGCAGGTCTCGGCCTCCGGCCTGCGGGGGGCGCCAGCGAGCAGGTCTCGGCCTCCGGCCTGCGGGGGCGCCAGCGAGCAGGTCTCGGCCTCCGGCCTGCGGGGGGCGTCAGCGGGCAGGTCTCGGCCTCCGGCCTGCGGGGGGCGCCAGCGGGCAGGTCTCGGCCTCCGGCCTGAGGGAGGCGCCAGCGAGCAGGTCTCGGCCTCCGGCCTGAGGGAGGAGTCAGCGAGCAGGTCTCGGCCTCCGGCCTGAGGGGGGCATCAGTGAGTAGGTCTCGGCCTTCGGCCTGAGGGGGACGTCAGCAGGAGCAGGTCTCGGCCTCCGGCCTGAAGGGGGCGTTAGCAAGCAGGTCTCGGCCTCCGGCCTGTGGGGGCATCAGTGATTAGGTCTTGCCCTCCGGCCTGTGGGGGCGTCAGCGAGCAGGTCTCGGCCTCCGGCCTGCGGGGGCGTCAGCAGGAGCAGGTCTCGGCCTCCGGCCTGAAGGGGCCGTCAGCGAGCAGGTCTCGGCCTCCGGCCTGCAGGGGGCGCCAGCGAGCTGGTCTTGCCCTCCGGCCTGTGGGGGCGTCAGCGAGCAGGTCTCGGCCTCCGGCCTGCGGGAGCATCAGCAGGAGCAGGTCTCGGCCTCCGGCCTGTGGGGGCATCAGTGAGTAGGTCTGGCCCTCCGGCCTGTGGGGGCGTCAGCGAGCAGGTCTTGGCCTCCGGCCTGCGGGGGCGTCAGCAGGAGCAGGTCTCGGCCTCCGGCCTGAAGGGGGCGTCAGCGAGCAGGTCTCAGCCTCCGGCCTGCAGGGGGCGCCAGCGAGCTGGTCTCGGCCTCCGGCCTGAGGGGGGCGCCAGCGAGCAGGTCTCGGCCTCCGGCCTGCGGGGGGGCGTCAGCGGGCAGGTCTCGGCCTCCGGCCTGCGGGGGGCGCCAGCGAGCAGGTCTCGGCCTCCGGCCTGCGGGGGGCGTCAGCGGGCAGGTCTCGGCCTCCGGCCTGAGGGAGGCGCCAGCGAGCAGGTCTCGGCCTCCGGCCTGCGGGGGCGTCAGCAGGAGCAGGTCTCGGCCTCCGGCCTGCAGGGGGCGCCAGCGGGCAGGTCTCGGCCTCCGGCCTGAGGGAGGCGCCAGCGAGCAGGTCTCGGCCTCCGGCCTGCGGGGGGCGCCAGCGAGCAGGTCTCGGCCTCCGGCCTGCGGGGGCGCCAGCGAGCAGGTCTCGGCCTCCGGCCTGCGGGGGGCGTCAGCGGGCAGGTCTCGGCCTCCGGCCTGCGGGGGGCGCCAGCGGGCAGGTCTCGGCCTCCGGCCTGAGGGAGGCGCCAGCGAGCAGGTCTCGGCCTCCGGCCTGCGGGGGGCGCCAGCGAGCAGGTCTCGGCCTCCGGCCTGCGGGGGCGCCAGCGAGCAGGTCTCGGCCTCCGGCCTGCGGGGGGCGTCAGCGGGCAGGTCTCGGCCTCCGGCCTGCGGGGTGCTCTGAGCGGCCGTGAGAGCGGGAAGTGTGACCGGAGCGGAATGGCGGCGCTGAGGGCGGCTGTCGGGGCGGCGAGGAAGGTCAGAGCGGGACGGGGACGGGTGCGGTGCCGACATGCATTGTCGGGGTGGGAAGGGATGGACGCGGCCGGTACAATACGGGAAACCCCGGGGGAAAGTACGGACAAGCGTGCGGGATGTGATCGGCCGCTGTCCCGCTGAAGGTGAGAGCAGGTCTGGGTGGCACCCGGGGCAACATCAACTGCAGCAGCTGTGGGGTCCAAACGGCATGGGAGCAGAATTTGTCCCGACCTTCCTCCGGTTATCAGGTTTATTATTTATCGTGAAATTGGTGGCTTTGTGACAACAGTGCAGAGCAGGACAGAAGTTATGTACAATAAGAAATATTCTTAAAAGTGCAAAAAGAGTGAGGTGTTGTTCATTGTCTGTCCAGCAATCTGCTGGTGGGGGGAAGAAGCTGTTGGTGAATGGTGTGGACAGCAGGCTCCTGTACCTCCTGCCTGCTGGTAGCGATGTCCTGGGTGATGGGGGTCCTTAATGCAGTTCTGCCTGTCTCAGTTGGTGCATTACTGCTCATGGAAAGCACAGGTCGTCAAGTAGTTGTGAAATTTCTCTCCGGCTGCTGACCCTCAAACCCTGCCTCCCATCTAACCCCACACCTTACCTTCCTCCATATACCTCTCTAGTAGTCTCTTAAACTTCACTAGTGTGTCTGCCTCCACCACTGACTCAGGCAGTGCATTCCACACACCAAACACTCTCTGAGTGAAAAACCTTCCTCTAATATCCCCCTTGAACTTCCCTCCCCTTACCTTAAAGCCATGTCCTCTTGTACTGAGCAGTGGTGCCCTGGGGAAGAGGCACTGGCTGTCCACTCTGTCTATTAATATCTTGTACACCTCTATCATGTCTCCTCTCATCCTCCTTCTCTCCAAAGAGTAAAGTCGTAGCTTCCTTAATCTCTGATCATAATCCATACTCTCTAAACCAGGCAACATCATGGTAAATCTCCTGTGTACCCTTTCCAATGCTTCCACATCCTTCCTATAGTGAGGTGACCAGAACTGGACACGGTACTCAAAGTGTGGCCTAACTAGAGTTTTATAGAGCTGCATCATTACATTGTGTCTCTTAAACACTATCTCTCGACTTATGAAAGCTAACACCCCATAAGCTTTCTTAACTATGCTATCTACCTATGAGATAACTTTCAGGGATCTGTGGACATGTACCCCCAGATCCCTCTGCTCCTCCACACTACCAAGTATCCTGCCATTTACTTTGTGCTCTGCCTTGGAGTTTGTCCTTCCAAAGTGTACCACCTCACACTTCTCTGGGTTGAACTCCATCTGCCATTTCTCAGCTCACTTTTGCATCCTATCAATGTCTCTCTGCAATCTTCGACAAACCTCAACACTGTCTACAACACCACCAACCTTTCTGTCGTCTGCAAACTGCCAACCCATCCTTCTACCCCCACATCTAGATTGTTAATAAAAATCACAAAAAGTAGAGGCCCCAGAACAGATCCTTGTGGGACACCACTAGTCACAACCCTCCAATCTGAATGTACTCCCTCCACCACAACCCTCTGCCTTCTGCAGGCAAACCAATTCTGAATCCACCTGGCCAAACTTCCCTGGATCCCATGCCTTCTGACTTTCTGAATAAGCCTACCGTGTGGAACCTTGTCAAATGCCTTACTAAGATCCATGTAGATCACATCCACTGCACTACCCTCATCTATATGCCTCCTCAAAGAACTCTATCAGGCTTGTTAGACACGATCTGCCCTTCACAAAACCACGCTGACTGTCCCTGATCAGACCATGATTCTCTAAATGCCTATCGATTCTATCTCTAAGAATCTTTTCTAACAGCTTTCCCACCACAGACATGAGGCTCACTGGTCTGTAATTACCTGGACTATCCCTACTACCTTTTTTGAACAAGGGGACAACTTTCGCCTCTCTCCAATCCTCTGGTACCATTCCCATGGACAATGAGGACATAAAGATCCTAGCCAGAGGCTCAGCAATCTCTTCCCTTGCCTCATGGAGCAGCCTGGAGAATATTCCGTAAGGGCCTGGGGACTTATCCATCCTAATGTATTTTAACAACTCCAACACTTCCTCTCTGTTAATATCAACATGCTCCAGAACATCAACCTCACTCATATTGTCCTCACCGTCATCAAGTTCCCTCTCATTGGTGAATACTGAAGAGAAGTATTCATTGAGGACCTCGCTCACTTCCACAGCCTCCAGGCACATCTTCCCACTTTTATCTCTAATTGGTCCTACCTTCACTCCTGTCATCCTTTGTTTTTCACATAATTGAAGAATGCCTTGGGGTTTCCCTTTACCCTACTCACCAAGGCCTTCTCATGACCCCTTCTTGCTCTTCTCAGCCCCTTCTTAAGCTCCTTTCTTGCTACCCTATATTCCTCAATAGACCCATCTGATCCTTGCTTCCCAAACCTCATGTATGCTGCCTTCTTCCACCTGACTAGATTTTCCATTTCACTTGTCACCCATGGGTCCTTCACCCTACCATTCTTTATCTTCCTCACCGGGACAAATTTATACCTAACATCCTGCAAGAGATCCTTAAACATCGACCACATGTCCATAGTACATTTCCCTGCAAAAACATCATCCTAATTCACACCTGCAAGTTGTAGCCTTATAGCCTCATAATTTGCCTTTCCCCAATTAAAAATTTTCCTGTCGTCTCTGATTCTATCCTTTTCCATGATAATGCTAAAGATCAGATCACTGTTCCCCAGGTGCTCACCCACTGAGAGATCTGTGACCTGACCCGGTTATGAATGCCCATAATCACTGCAGAATAAGAGAGAATGTAAGAATCGGGCTGATCATCACTGCCATGTGGCAGCAGTACAGTGCAATGCATAAAAAATACTGTAAGTTACAGTAGTGGTTGCCAACCCGTCGATCGCGATCGACTAGTCAGACTCTGAGACTTTCCCAGTAGATCCCAAAATTGAAAAATACACAAATACTGAGAGATTGTTCCCAGTTTGCGGGGTTTTAGTTCCGTTCTTTCTGCCCAGTGTGCATGCGTGTAGCTCTCCCGCACTACACAGTGTACTTCATTGTTCCCCAACGACCGGGCTGGGAGGAAACGTTATGAGTCAGCTGCACCTTTCCTCATTCCCTGTCACACCCACCGTTGAACTTGAACCCACGCGAGGTCATCACCCACCTAAACGCAGTGACACCCTCGCGCCAGGGATCACTGGTTGGCCTCGGGCGGTCGGCGGGAAGTGCGTCGCTACTGGCTCTAAACCTGTTTAACACACCGAATGTTCGTGGGGAATCTGGTGCTAAAATATTTGCAGACGACCTAATTCGGGCTCAAGGTTCCGTAAGTATCAGGTAGTATCAGCTACCTCGCTGCGATCTACTGAAACAAACTTTCGTCGGCTGATAGATCCTACAGGGGGGGAGGGGGTGGGCGCGTCCTGTCGTACTCCTCACTCGGTCAGTGGCTCTCTCCAGACTGCGACCGCTGCAGCCCCGGCACGGGGACCCCCGGCCCTGACTTTGTCCTCTCAACTGACCCACGACTAACCACACCCGGCCAAGGCGTCAGGCGGCGGGCGGGTGGCAGGCTGGAGCTTGGACCTAGAGGCTGCCTAATGAGGCAGTGAAGCCCTCAAAACTGCTTCGGTACCTTGAGTCCAAACGCCCAGCTCTTAAACACGCTGAGTTTTTTCAGCGAGAGACGCAAAAACTAAATTGCAAAATAGACTGGACATAATGAACAAACAGGAGGAAATCTGCAGATGCTGGAAATTCAAACAACACACACAAAATGCTGGTGGAACACAGCAGGCCAGACAGCAGCTATAGGGAGAAACGTTGTCGACGTCAGGACGAAGGGTCTCAGCCCGAAACGTCGACAGTGCTTCTCCTTAAAGATGTTGCCTGGTCTGCTGTGTTCCACCAGCATTTTGTGTATGTTGGACATAAGAAACCTGCTTTGAGTATCGCTATATTCCTGTCATGTTAAAGACGCCCCCCCCCCCCCCCCCCAATCCCATCGGCTGGTCCGCAAGAATATTGTCAATATTAAACCGGTCCGCGGTGCAAAATAAAAGGGTGGGTGCCCCTGGTGTTTATACATTATTTCTACTTCCGGGTTGTGGGTTTTTACTTCCGGTCTTTTCTGCCCTGGTGCACATGTGTGTAACTAATTGCTCTGGGGTCAATCTTGCCTTTTACTAAGGCCGAGGTAGGGGATCTTGGGCTTGAAAAGGTTGGTGATCACTAAGTTACAGGAAACATTAGCTTTATTTGTCACATGGACATCCATACATGGTGAAATGCAATGCTTATATTAAAGACCGGCACAGTCTGAGGATGTGCTTGCTGGGCAGTCCATCATTGTCACCGTGTCTCTGCTCCCAACATAGCATGCCCACAGTTCACAACCCGAACCTCAAGCAATGGATGTAGTGTATATGGATTTCAGTAAGGCATTTGATAAGGTTCCCCATGTAACACTAATTCAGAAAGTAAGGAGGCATGGGATCCAGGGAGACCTTGCTTTGTGGATCCAGAATTGGCCCACAGAAGACAAAGGGTGGTTGTAGATGGTTTAGTGGTGTTGTGGATAGTTTGGAGGGTTCATTTTGGTAGGTCAAATTTGAAGATAGAATATAGTATTAATGGCAAGACTTGGCAGTGTGGAGGATCAGAGGGATCTTAGGGTCTGAGTCCATAGGACACTCAAAGCAGCTGTGCAGGTTGACTCTGTGGTTAAGAAGGCGTATGGTGTATTGGTCTTCATCAATCGTGGGATTGAATTTAGGAGCTGAGAGGTAATGTTGCAGCTATATAGGATCCTGGTCAGTATTGTGCTCAATTCTGGTCACCTCACTACAGGAAGGATGTGGAAGCCATAGAAAGGGTGCAAAGGAGATTTACAAGGATGTTGCCTGGATTGGGGAGCATGCCTCATGATAAAAGCTTGAGTGAACTTGGCTTTTACTGCTTTGAGCGACGGAGGATGAGCGGTGACCTGATAAAGAGTTAGTCGGTTCCTTTGACTTGGTGGACAGCTGGCGGAATCTTCACTCTGACTCTAGTGCCTTCTCGAGAAGATCTAGAGGGGGATGCTCCCCGATAGACCTCCTGTATATCTCTCGGGCTTACATCTCCCACGTGTCGGCATCCTCCATGCAGCCAGTGTTATGCTCGGACCATCGCCTTGTGTGGATAGAATTTACTGCTCTGCATCCTTGGGTGGGATCTGGGTATTGACATTTTAACAACCGACTGCTGGAGAACAGCCGATTCCGTGATTCGTTCCAAGCGTTCTGGGTCACCTGGAGAGAGACAGAGAGGGTTCTGCTCCCTACGGCTGTGGTGGGATGCATCCGGTTTTTATGTCAGGAGTACACTAGGGGGGTCGACAAAGAGGCAGGGCTCTGAGATCGAATGGCTTGAGAAAGCTTTGCTTGGCCTAGAGTCCCTTCTTGGTCCGATCACTGGGGACCAACTCCTATGCAGGAATAGCAGAAGAAAGATGCAGTAAGGAATCTGCAGCTCCAGCAGTCCCGAGGTGCGTATGTGAGGTCACAGATCCAAATGCTGCAGGATTGAGACCGTGGCTCACCTTTCTTCTACTCGTTGGAGAAGTGGCAGGGAGTTCAAAAGCAGCTGGTGGAGTTACTGGCTGCTGATAGCTCCTCCATCGTGGACCCTGACGAAATCGACAAAAGAAGTCCGCTCATTCTGTCGGTCCTTATTCTCACCAGATCCGTCAAATGCAGAGGCGTGCAATGAGGTCTGGAAAGATTTGCCTAAGGTCAGCCCAAAGGACACAGCACGTCTGGACACTCCCCTGACTCATGAGTAGCTGTCTGCTACCCTTTGGCAACTCCGGAGGGGTAAGTCCCCTTGCTTAGATGGTCTGAGTGTAGAGTTTTATCAGGCTTTCTGGGACGTCATAGGGGTTAAATACAGCCTTGTCCTAGGGGAGAGCCTAGCCACCGGGGAAATGCTCCTCTCAGGCGGAGAGCTGTTGTGGTCCTACTGCCCAAGAAGGGAGACCTCTGCCTGCTAAAGAACTGGCGCCCGGTCTCCCTCTTGTGCGCGGACTACAAGACCTTCGCCCAGGCAATGGCCAGCGTCTTGGTTCGGTAATGAGACAGGTGATCCATCCTGACCAATCTTACAAGGACCTGGGCCACTCCATGCAGGACAATGTTCACCTAGCACGGGACCTGATCCGTCTGCAGCAGGAGACTGGGTCTTGGGCCGCTCCATCCAGGACAATGTCCACCTAGCACAGGACCTGATCCATCTGCAGCAGGAGACTGGGTCCCCAACAGAATTTCTTTCTCTTGACCAGGAGAAGTCGTTTGACCGGGTAGATCACAGTATCCTGGTGGGCACTCTGCAGGTTTTTGCGCTCAGACAACACTTTGTGTCCCGAGTTCAGATCCTATACTCTGCCGCAGAGTGCCTTGTTAAAATCAACAGATCACTGACAGCGCCCATTCCCTTCAGAAGAGGAGTACGTCGAGGGTGCCCCATGTCCGGTCAACTGTACGCAATTTGTGTCGAACCATTCCTGAGCCGCCTTCGGTGAAGGCTGACAGGTCTAGTTCTGTGCGAACCGGACAGTAAGGTTATCCTCTTGGCCAACGATATACTCCTCATGGTGACAGATCCGAGTGACCTGTGGAAGATGCGTGAGTGCCAAGAAGTTTTCTCAGCGGCATCCTCCGCCAGGATCAACTGGGCGAAATGGGTGGACTCCCTGCCGGAGGAGATAAGAGATTTTGAGTGGAGCACCAGGCATCTCCTTTATCTGGGAGTCTACCTGAGTCCTGGGGAGAACTGGCTGGTGAACTGGCAGGATCTGGAGATGAAAGTCATAGCCCGGCTGGGGCGCTGGTCAGGCCTTCTCAGGGTGCTTTCCTATCGTTGCAGAGTGGTAAACCAGCTGGTGGCCTCCACGTTGTAGTACCGGATGGTTACCTTTGCCCGTTCTGCCCCCTTAGTCACGAGAATGCAGAGGAAGTTAGTGGACTTCTGGGGTAACGAAACACTGGGTCTCTGCAGCAGTCTTGAGTCTCCCAGTGGGAGAGGGCGGACAGTCGCTGGTGTGCGTTCCAGCGCGACTGGCTTCTCTCCGCCTTAGGACTCTGCAGAGATTCCTGTATGCCGAGCACCCTCACAGGTGGCACGTGTTGGCAACATTCTTCCTCCGGAGGGGCTGCTGTCTTCACAAAGACATGCAGCTGCTACCGGCGGGCGTCAGCCGTGCTGCTTTGAGGAGTCTGGAACATGGTTGCCTCAGGCCGGGAATCCCCCCCCTCTGGCAGAGGGTGGAGTCCTGGCCGACCCTCGCCCTACCTCAACGGATGTCAGTGCGGCTCAGGTGTGTGGACCGACTCAGGCTGAGCTGCTTGTGGGGCCCAGGCCCCACAATCTTAACTGAGAGCCGAGTCCACAC
Source organism: Hypanus sabinus (assembly GCF_030144855.1). Taxonomy (NCBI): domain Eukaryota; kingdom Metazoa; phylum Chordata; class Chondrichthyes; order Myliobatiformes; family Dasyatidae; genus Hypanus; species Hypanus sabinus. Next base: position 191,685,360 of record NC_082708.1, read on the forward strand.
AACTTGAGCTGTCTCTCCTCGATACCCACAACCCCATTCAGGGATGCAAGAAGGAGGTATCTGTATGGGCTGCTGCTCCACACCCTCCACTTCGTTGCCCTTGTCCGCCGTCCCAACACGCCGTGGTGATAGGTCTTTCCACCTAGAGGGGAGGGAGGACCCAATGGAAGTCCCTTTACAAGGAAGTTCTTCCCTTGACCTTGGGGATCTGGGGTGGAGAAGGCTGCATAGGGTGGTGCCTTGCAATAAATTCTTTAGTTTGTACACCTATCTCCCAGCCGCATGCCACTTCTGCGGGCTGGAGGAGACTGTGTACCACGTGTACATGGAGTGTGTGAGGTTGCAGCCCCTTCTGGCATATTTGCATTGGCTGCTTCTCGCCTTCTGATTGCATTTTAGCCCCACCCTGTTTATATACGGTCATCCAGTAAGGAGGGGGACATGGAGGGATGAGGATGTTCCTGGGGCTGGCGAAATCAGCCATCCGTGGGTCTTTGAAATGGGTGGCGGGAGGCTCAGCCCGGGCAGACTGCCTGGCAATGTTTAGTGGGTATGTTTGTGCCCGGGTAAATATTGAAAAGGAACACGCGCAGTCCACAGCGGCCTTGGAGATGTTCCAGGACCATTGGGCTCCACAGGGTGTAAACGCCATCATTAACAGAGATGGAAACATTTTGGTTTAATGTGTATTGTCTATTTGTCGTGAAGTATTTGTGTTAGTCACTGGTTTACATATATAACACTGAATTTGTAATAAAGATATTTTGTATGAATAAAAAACCCTCAGCCACCCGCTAACCCTCAGCCGTACCCTAACCCTCAGCCATAGACTAACCCTAACCCTCAGCTACCCGTTAAACCTAACCCTCAGCCGTACACTAAACCTAACCCTCAACAGGACCCTCACCCTAACCCTCAGCCATAGACTAACCCTAACCCTCAGCCGTACCCTCACACTAACCCTCAGCCATAGACTAACCCTAACCCTAACCCTAACCCTCACCCTAACCCTCAGCCGTACCCTCACCCTAACCCTCAGCCGTACCCTCACCCTAACCCTCAGCCATACCCTCACCCTAACCCTCAGCCGTACCCTCACCCTAACCCTCAGCCATACCCTCACCCTAACCCTCAGCCATACCCTCACCCTAACCCTCAGCCGTACCCTCACCCTAACCCTCAGCCATACCCTCATCCTAACCCTCAGCCATACCCTCACCCTAACCCTCAGCCATACCCTCACCCTAACCCTCAGCCGTACCCTCACCCTAACCCTCAGCCGTACCCTCACCCTAACCCTCAGCCGTACCCTCACCCTAACCCTCAGCCGTACCCTCACCCTAACCCTCAGCCGTACCCTCACCCTAACCCTCAGCCATACCCTAACCCTAACCCTCAGCCATACCCTCACACTAACCCTCAGCTGTACCCTCACCCTAACCCTCAGTCGTACCCTCACCCTAACCCTCAGCCGTACCCTCACCCTAACCCTCAGCCGTACCCTCACCCTAACCCTCAGCCGTACCCTCACCCTAACCCTCAGCCGTACCCTCACCCTAACCCTCAGTCGTACCCTCACCCTAACCCTCAGCCGTACCCTCATCCTAACCCTCAGCCATACCCTCACCCTAACCCTCAGCTGTACCCTCACCCTAACCCTCATCCTAACCCTCACCCTAACCCTCAGCCATACCCTCACCCTAACCCTCAGCCATACCCTCACCCTAACCCTCAGCCATACCCTCACCCTAACCCTCAGCCATACCCTCACCCTAACCCTCAGCCATACCCTCACCCTAACCCTCAGCCGTACCCTCACCCTAACCCTCAGCTGTACCCTCATCCTAACCCTCAGCTGTACCCTCATCCTAACCCTCAGCCGTACCCTCACCCTAACCCTCAGCCGTACCCTCACCCTAACCCTCAGCCGTACCCTCACCCTAACCCTCAGCCGTACCCTCACCCTAACCCTCAGTCGTACCCTCACCCTAACCCTCAGCCGTACCCTCACCCTAACCCTCAGCCATACCCTCACCCTAACCCTCAGCCATACCCTCACCCTAACCCTCAGCCATACCCTCACCCTAACCCTCAGCCATACCCTCACCCTAACCCTCAGCCATACCCTCACCCTAACCCTCAGCCATACCCTCACCCTAACCCTCAGCCGTACCCTCACCCTAACCCTCAGCCGTACCCTCACCCTAACCCTCAGCCGTACCCTCACCCTAACCCTCAGTCGTACCCTCACCCTAACCCTCAGCCATACCCTCACCCTAACCCTCAGCCATACCCTCACCCTAACCCTCAGCCATACCCTCACCCTAACCCTCAGCCGTACCCTCATCCTAACCCTCAGCCGTACCCTCACCCTAACCCTCAGCCATACCCTCACCCTAACCCTCAGCCGTACCCTCACCCTAACCCTCAGCCGTACCCTCAGCCATACCCTCACCCTAACCCTCAGCCATACCCTCACCCTAACCCTCAGCCGTACCCTCATCCTAACCCTCAGCCGTACCCTCACCCTAACCCTCAGCCGTACCCTCACCCTAACCCTCAGCCGTACCCTCACCCTAACCCTCAGCCGTACCCTCACCCTAACCCTCAGCCGTACCCTCACCCTAACCTTCAGCCGTACCCTAACCCTAACCCTCAGCCGTACCCTCACCCTAACCCTCAGCCGTACCCTCACCCTAACCCTCAGCCGTACCCTCACCCTAACCCTCAGCCGTACCCTCACCCTAACCCTCAGCCGTACCCTCACCCTAACCCTCAGCCGTACCCTCACCCTAACCCTCAGCCGTACCCTCACCCTAACCCTCAGCCGTACCCTCACCCTAACCCTCACCCTAACCCTCAGCCATACCCTCACCCTAACCCTCAGCCGTACCCTCATCCTAACCCTCAGCCGTACCCTCACCCTAACCCTCAGCCGTACCCTCACCCTAACCCTCAGCCGTACCCTCACCCTAACCCTCAGCCGTACCCTCACCCTAACCCTCAGCCGTACCCTCATCCTAACCCTCAGCCGTACCCTCACCCTAACCCTCAGCCTAACCCTCAGCCGTACCCTCACCCTAACCCTCAGCCGTACCCTCACCCTAACCCTCAGCCGTACCCTCACCCTAACCCTCAGCCGTACCCTCACCCTAACCCTCAGCCGTACCCTCACCCTAACCCTCAGCCGTACCCTCACCCTAACCCTCAGCCGTACCCTCACCCTAACCCTCAGCCGTACCCTCACCCTAACCCTCAGCCGTACCCTCACCCTAACCCTCAGCCGTACCCTCACCCTAACCCTCAGCCGTACCCTCACCCTAACCCTCAGCCGTACCCTCACCCTAACCCTCAGCCGTACCCTCACCCTAACCCTCAGCCATACCCTCACCCTAACCCTCAGCCGTACCCTCACCCTAACCCTCAGCCATACCCTCACCCTAACCCTCAGCCGTACCCTCAGCCGTACCCTCACCCTAACCCTCAGCCGTACCCTCACACTAACCCTCAGCCGTACCCTCACCCTAACCCTCAGCCATACCCTCACCCTAACCCTCAGCCATACCCTCACCCTAACCCTCAGCCATACCCTCACCCTAACCCTCAGCCGTACCCTCATCCTAACCCTCAGCCATACCCTCACCCTAACCCTCAGCCGTACCCTCATCCTAACCCTCAGCCATACCCTCACCCTAACCCTCAGCCGTACCCTCATCCTAACCCTCTGCCGTACCCTCATCCTAACCCTCAGCCGTACCCTCATCCTAACCCTCAGCCGTACCCTCACCATAACCCTCAGCCGTACCCTCACCCTCAGCCGTACCCTCACCCTCAGCCGTACCCTCACCCTCAGCCGTACACTTACTCTTAACAGTCTGAGGACGTGCTGACGTGCTGACACCAACGGTTGCCCACATTTCGATAGCCCTAACCCATATATCTAGAATGTGGGAAAAACTGGAGCATTTAGACGCGATCACAGGGAGAACATTTAAACTACTTACAGACAGCGGCACGGTTTGAGATCCGTTCAGTGATCGCTGGCTCTTTAAGTAGTAAGGAAGGCTTCACAGAGCAATCAAAAAGCTGTTCCTAAAGCACTGCGTGTGACTTCACACATACTGGCGAATGTAACGGTAACAAAGGGAAATTATGATGATAAGTTATCAAGGAGCATAAAACAGTAAAATATTTTATAAGCAAGAATGAAATTAAGGGAAGTGGAGCTGTGAATAGGCCATTGGGTCAGAGATAGAGGACGATTGGAAGATGGTAGCATCATTTGTGGAGTCGAGCCAGATGATTCCCTTTATCCTGATCAGTCTGGATGTGAGTGAGGAGTAATGGCATCACTGTGAACATTGCAAAGTGGAACGCAGCCCCGGTCCAGAGGATGCAACCTCATTGTTTGAGTTTCAAAGGAAGAAATGACTCCGTGACTTTAGACCAGGGATTAGTCATGCTTACTGAACGTTAGAAAACATAGAAGAGAAAAACGGTACAGATCTTTCAGCCCACAACGTTGTGCCAACCTTTTACTCGAAGATCAAAGTGGCCCTTCCCTCCCACATGGCTCTCTACTTTTCTATCCTCCATGGGTCTTTCTAAGAGATTCGTAAATGTGCTGAATAAATCTTCTTCTACCACCTACCCTGGCAGGGCATTCCACACACCCACCAGTCTCTGTGTAAAAAGTTACCTCTGCCAGCCTCACTTATACTTCCCTCCAATCACTTTAAAGTTAGGCCCTGTTGTATTAACCATCCCAAGGGGCAGTTAAGGATGGGCAGGAAATGCTGGTCTTGCCGAAGACACTCATTTCTTTATGTTTTCCAAAATGATGCCCTTGCATATTAGCACCAGAGAACTGACAGATCATTCTTGTCAGAATCGTTTATTATCAGTGATCGTACTATGCCGTTTGCGGCAGCAATACGGTGTTCAGTTTGGATCCTGTAGCCCGCCGGTGGGATGCAGGGGCGCTGTCACATGTCTTGGCAGGTGATGCCCAGCAGTGCCCTTCCCTCTCGAAGCAGGCCACAGCAGGGACGTGAGGGATTTAGGAGATGAATGAGGACCAGTGATGTCCATCTACCCTACGATGATGCTGTCTTTCCGAGGCATCGCCTTTTGAAGATGCTGGGGAGTCCAGTGCCCACAATGGTGCTGGCTGCATTTACAACTTTCTGCAGGTTTTTCCAAACCTGTGCAATGGCCTTACAAAGTTGGAGAGCACGATATCTGTGGTACTTGTTGAAGCCATGAAAGCGAACCCAGATGCAGAGAGCATAAAAAGTGGCAGGTCACGGGATTGGTCTGTGGGTGGCATGGTGTGACTACTGGATGCAGTGCACACGGGGGTTCCAGTTCAAGTCTGTTGCCATCATATGTACAACATTCCTCTGCACAAAACTGTATCCACAAAACATATATCAGACAGCACTAAATATTACCACAGATAAGTTAATAAAATGTAATTCAAAATGTTTTCAGTACACAGCATGGGTAAACAGTGAACAGCTCGCTATCGTAGTGACGAGAACTCGGTTGTGGCAGGGTATTCATTTGTCTCACCAGACTGGGGAAGAACATTGAAATCTACAGCACATAACAGACCCTTCAGCCCACAATTTTGTGCCAACCATGCAACCTACTCTAGAAACTCACTATAATTTCCTTACCACATAGCCCTCTATTTTTCTAAGCTCCATGTAGCTATCTAAAAGTTCCTTAAAAAACCCTATTATATCCACCTTTACCACCGTCACTGGCAGTGCATTCCACACACCCACCACTCTCTGTGTGGAAAAACTTTGCTTTGACATTCCTCGTGTACCTACCTCCAAGCACTTTAAAACTATACCCCTTGTGTTTATCCATTTCACCCTCTGGCTATCCACACGATCAACGCCCTTCATTATCTTATACACCTCTATCAGGTAAACTCTCATCCTTTGTCACTCCAAGGAGAAAATGTCAAGTTCACTCAATCTGTTCTGATAAGGCACACTCTCCAATCCTGGCAACGTCCTTGTAAATCTCCTCTGCACTCTCTCCACACTATCCCCTTCCTTCCTGTAGTGAGGTGACCAGAACTGAGCACAGTACTCCAAGTGTGGTCTGACCAAGGTCCTTTATTGCTGTAACGTTGCCTCATGGCTCTTGAACTCAATCGTACATTTGGTGAATACGCCTTCTTAACCACAGAGTCAACCTGCGCAGTACGCTTTGAGCGTCCTATGGACTCGGACCCCAAGATCTCTCTGATCCTCCACACTGCCAAGAGTCTTACCATTAATATTCTGTCTTCAAATTTGGCCTACCAAATTACCTAACACTTATCTGTATTAAAGTCCATCTGCTACTTCTCAGCCCAGTTCTGCATCCTATCAATGTCCTGCTGTAACCTCTGACAGCCCTCCACACTATCCACAACACCCCCAATCTTTGTTTCATCAGGAAATTTACTAACCCATCCCTCCACTTCCTCATCCAGGTCATTTATAAAAATCACGAAGAGTAAGGGTCCCAGAACAGATCCCTGAGGCACTCCACTGGTGACCGACCTCCATGCAGGATATGACCCATCTACAACCACTCTTTGCCTTCTGTGGGCAAGCCAGTTCTGGTTCCACAAAGCAAGGTCTCCTGAGATCTCATGCCTCATTACTTTCTGAATGAGCCTTGTGTGGGGAACCTTATCAAATGCTTTGCTGAAATCCACATCCACTGCTCTACCTTCATCAATGTGTTTTGCATCCTCAAAGAATTCAGTCAGGTTCGTAAGGCATGACCTGCCCTTAGCAAAGCCATGCTGACTATCCCTAATAGATCACGTCTCTCCAAATGCTCAGAAATCCTGCCTCTCAGGATCTTTTCCAACAACTTACCCACCATTGAAGTCAGACTCACTGGTCTATAACTTCCTAAGTTATCTCCACTCCCTTTTTTGGACAAGGGAACAACTTTGCAACCCTCCAATCTTCAAGAACTTCTCCCGTCCCTATTGATGATGCAAAGATCATCGCCAGAGGCTCAGCAATCTCCTCCCTCGCTTCCCACAGTAGCCTAGGGTACATCTTGTCAAGTTCTGTCAACTTATCTAACTGAAATGCTTTTAGTAGCTCCAGCACAGCCTACTTCTTGATGTCTATACGCTTAAGTGTTTCAGTCTGCTGTAAGTAATTCCCACAATTGCCAAGGTCCTGTTCCCTGGTGAATACTAAAGCAAAGTATTCATTAAGTGCCTCCGCTACCTTCTCTAACTCCTTGCACACGTTTCCTGTCTTGCTTCTGATTGGTTCTATTCTCACACTGCTCATCCTCTTGCTCTTTACATACTTGTAGAATGCCTTGGGGTTTTCCTTAATCCTTCTCACCAAGGTCTTCTCATGGCCCCTTCTGGCTCTCCTAATTCCATTCATTTACCACATTTTTGCTATGTATTTCCCTGAGAACATCTGCTCCCAAGTTTCTGCCTAAATGCATCATGTTTCCCCCGCCCCAAAGAAATGCTTTCCAAATTGTCTGCTCCTCACCGTCTCCAGTGACTGAGGTAGAGTTGTGATCACTACCTCCAAAATGCTCTCCCACCAAGAAATCTGACACCCGACCAGGTTCATTTCCCAATACCAGGTCAACAACAGTCTCTCCACTATTTGGCTTATCTACATAAGAAGCTGTTACTCAGTCTGATAGTCCTGGTCCTGATGCTCCTGTACTTCCTTCCTGATGGTAGTCGGTCAAAGAGATTGTGGGATGGATGGTAGGGATTCTCAATGATGTTTTGGGCCCTTCATCGATGATGTTCTGGGTAAATGTCACAAAAAGGGGAGAGGGAGACTGTGGGGATCCCCTGCTTCTTGTCCTCTATAGGGTCTTGCTGTTCTGTACCACTCAATGATGTAACCTTGACTGGGGGAGGTGTTGTGGGCCCAGGTTAGATTGTCTTTCTGCTCTTTAGACAGGACTGAACCAAAACATCCTCTGCTCTGCTGTCAAAGGGCATCTTCAAGGTGATCTTTAAAGTGCTGAAATCCCTTAGTGGGGGGAAATCGTTGTGGTATTTCCAGGAAACTCGGCTGAAAATCTGCAGAGGCATTGGAGAGTGAGGCTGTGGGAGGTGCTGGTAGGGTGTGGCTGGGGAGTCTGTGGGTACAATGGAGATGGTTCATTTAGGGAGGGTTAGAGCAGAGATGGCAGGGGGCTGGAGTGGAGTGGAGGTGTTACCAGTAGGGATCGTCTGGGCTGAATGGCCTGCTGCTCTTTATTAAACTCCCTTTTCCCTGCTCTCCAACCCGCGATATGGTTTTCCTGCAGCTGAGTGTCCCGGCCATGGGGAGAGGCGACGGCAATTACCGGGTGACGATGATTCCAGGCGATGGCGTGGGACCCGAGCTGATGCACATCGTTAAAGAGGTGTTCAAGGTATGAGGATGGCGGAGGGAGGGTTAGAGGCTGGGAGGGGGGGCAGTTTGGGGGATGACGGGGCAGGGACCTGTGAGTTGGGGGCCGACAGAGCAAGGAAAGGAAATTCGTGGACGAGGCTGTGGAGGAGGTGTAGAGGTTTGGTGTGGGGGGAGAGTCAGTTGCAGGTGTGTGCAGGGTTTGAATGAGGTGGGGGTGTAGGTGAGCCACTCAACTGTTGGGGGGAATGAGGTGGGACTGAATGTCAGAGATGGGGGGTGGTTTTTCCCCTCTCCAGGCAGTAAAGGTACCGGTGTTATTTTTTGGAAAGGTGTTTGTCACAGAGGTGTGTTGTGTGGGGGTGTTTGCTGACAGTGATCTCCCTCTCCCCAGGCGGCAGCGGTACCGGTAGTGTTTGATGAGCACCACGTTAGTGAGGTACAGAATTTAGCCTCAGAACAGAAGCTGGAACAAGTTCTTGACTCCATGAAGACCAACAGGGTGGCCATTAAAGGTGAGGATTCAGAGGTGACAGCATTCCCCAGCTGGAAAATCTAATCACCATTGACTTACTATTAATTCTCTCCCCTTGCACCTTCAACCTGTGTCCACTGGTTCTTGTATGCTCCCACCCTGGGGAAAAAGACTGCGTTCACTCTATACACTTTATTGTATGCACCTCAGTAAGGTCGCCCATCAGTTTTCTATGCTCCAAAGAACGAAGCCCCAACCTGCAAAACCTCTCTCCACAACTTAGTCCTTCAAGTCCCTGTCGCATTCTCATAAACTTTTTGTCAGTATTTTCAACTTAATGGTATATTTCCTGTAACAGATTGGCCAAAACTAACCACAACACTCCAAATGTTACGTAACATACCGACCCTGTACTCTTCATCGCTGCAATCTAACCTACCAACCTTGTACTCTTCATCACTGTGATATAACGTACCGACCCTGTACTCCTCATCGCTGTAATCTTAACGTACCGACCCTGTACTCTTCATCACTGTGATATAACGTACCGACCCTGTACTCTTCATCGCTGTAATCTAACGTACCGACCCTGTACTCTTCATCACTGTGATATAACGTACCGACCCTGTACTCTTCATCGCTGTAATCTAACGTACCGACCCTGTACTCTTCATCGCTGCAATCTAACGTACCGACCCTGTACTCTTCATCGCTGTAATCTAACGTACCGACCCTGTACTCTTCATCACTGTGATATAACGTACCGACCCTGTACTCTTCATCGCTGTAATCTAACGTACCGACCCTGTACTCTTCGTCACTGTAATCTAACGTACCGACCCTGTACTCTTCGTCACTGTAATCTAACGTACCGACCCTGTACTCTTCGTCACTGTAATCTAACGTACCGACCCTGTACTCTTCGTCACTGTAATCTAACGTACCGACCCTGTACTCTTCGTCACTGTAATCTAACGTACCGACCCTGTACTCTTCGTCACTGTAATCTAACGTACCGACCCTGTACTCTTCGTCACTGTAATCTAACGTACCGACCCTGTACTCTTCGTCACTGTAATCTAACGTACCGACCCTGTACTCTTCGTCACTGTAATATAACGTACCGACCCTGTACTCTTCGTCACTGTAATATAACGTACCGACCCTGTACTCTTCGTCACTGTAATCTAATGTACCGACCCTGTACTCTTCATCACTGTAATATAACGTACCGACCCTGTACTCTTCATCACTGTAATATAACGTACCGACCCTGTACTCTTCATCACTGTAATCTAACGTACCGACCCTGTACTCTTCGTCACTGTAATCTAACGTACCGACCCTGTACTCTTCATCACTGTAATATAACGTACCGACCCTGTACTCTTCATCGCTGTGATATAACGTACCGACCCTGTACTCTTCGTCACTGTAATCTAACGTACCGACCCTGTACTCTTCGTCACTGTAATATAACGTACCGACCCTGTACTCTTCATCACTGTAATATAACGTACCGACCCTGTACTCTTCGTCACTGTAATCTAACGTACCGACCCTGTACTCTTCATCGCTGTGATATAACGTACCGACCCTGTACTCTTCGTCACTGTAATATAACGTACCGACCCTGTACTCTTCATCACTGTAATATAACATACCAACCCTGTACTCTTCATCGCTGTGATCTAACGTACCGACCCTGTACTCTTCATCGCTGTGATCTAACGTACCGACCCTGTACTCTTCATCACTGTAATATAACATACCAACCCTGTACTCTTCATCGCTGTGATCTAACGTACCGACCCTGTACTCTTCATCACTGTCCTACCCTCATTTGTCTTCTAAAAATGCAAGGCAGCTCCACGCACTGCTCAGAATTAAATTGTGTTTACCATACTGTGGCTCGCTCGCCCAGCTGAAAATATGCCCATGTGATCTCAGTGCGAGATTTATTTATCACATGTATAGTGAAATACGTTGTTTATCTTATCAACCACAGTAAATGAAGACGTGCTGTGGGCACATGCAAAGTTTGTCATACATTTCAGCCGTGAGTGACACAGCACATCCACAAGTTCAGCAAAATCAGCCCCACTCAAGACAGTCCTCCAGCCACCGGTGTGTTTACAGCATCATGTTTGTTATTTGAATTTCTCCACGTACCCTCCCTCTGATTTCCCCCCGTGTTGTTCCAGGGAAGATATACACTCCAATGGAATACAAGGGGGAGCTTTCGTCCTACGAGATGAAGCTGAGGTAAGTGTGGGGATGGGGTGAGAGGCTGGTGGGGGTGGGACGTGAAGCTGTGTCAGAGTGAACGACTGGTGGTGAGGAGGTGGGATCAGCTAAGGACGGGGCAGCGTGGAGGGAGGGGGCAATGTGTGTGGTTTTGTCTGTTCTGCTGATCCAAGGTACCCCAGCGTACCAGCCAGGACTAGTGGGGAGAGGGAGGGTCAGTCTGAGGAAGGGGGAAAGGTCGGGGTCAGGGTGCTGTGACCTGATTGGCTGGCCGGACTCTGCAGGAAGAAGCTGGACCTCTTTGCTAATGTGGTGCACGTGAAGAGTTTGCCCGGATTCCCAACCCGACACAACAACCTGGACTTAGTCATCATCCGTGAGCAGACTGAGGGCGAGTACAGCTCGCTGGAGCACCAGGTGAGCTCCCGGCCGCTGACTCCCACCCTGCCTTTGGCCCCTACCCTGAATACCTTTCACCCTGTCCGTTGACTCTGCAACCAACTCAGACTTGACCATTAATCCCAGATGCCACCTCTGACACTGGCGTTCTCTCTCTTGTATCAGAGTGTTCGAGGCGTTGTTGAGTGTCTGAAGATCATTACCAAGGACAAGTCACGTCGTATTGCCAAGTTTGCCTTCGACTTCGCCACCAAGAATGGGCGCCGTAAAGTCACGGCCGTGCACAAAGCCAACATCATGTGAGTGACACCCCCCACCCCCAATCTGCACCGCTCCTCGTCCACTGTCTCCCCACCCCTCTCCTGTACCCCTCTTCCTCTCTCTCTCGGTTCTCTGACACTGCGCATGTTGTCCACAGGAAGCTGGCTGACGGCCTCTTTCTGCAGTGCTGTGAGGAAATGGCCCAACTTTACCCCAACATCCAGTACGAGTCAGTTATCATTGACAACTGCTGCATGCAGGTAAACCATCTGTCTCGTGGATGCCTGTCCAACAACCCTCACTCCCTGTTACCCTTCCCCGTCTGTGTTCACCAACCCTCACCACCCTGCTCCACTGTCACATGCCGTATGCCTTGTTCCCTACCCCTTCCCGTCATCCCTTTGTCCTCTCTCACGTACTAACCCTTGACTCCTTCCGTCCCCCACTGTGTGCCTAACCATCACCTCCCATCCCATGTCATGTGCCGCCTCCACCCTCACTGTTAGCCCACCGCCTCCCTCCATCCCTCACATGGAGTCTCTGACCCTCTGGCCCACAGCTGGTGTCTGACCCATATCAGTTCGACGTGTTAGTGATGCCAAATCTCTACGGAAACATCATCGACAACCTTGCGGCAGGCCTGGTGGGCGGCGCTGGTGTGGTGCCGGGGGAGAGCTTCAGTTCTGAGTATGCTGTTTTTGAAACGGTAAGAGACAGACAGCCGACCTACCCCCTTCCAGTTCCTCCTCCACCTCACACTACCAATTCCTTCCCTGTGTATCCATCTTCAAAACAGTGAGGGGCAGAAATCTGTCCTCATCTGCGTGCCTCATCATTTTATAAGCACTCAGTGAGGATAAACCCAGGCTATTCAATCACTGGCAACACACATGAACACAAAATGCTTGAGAAATTCAGCAAGTCAGGCCAGTTCTGACAAAGGCTCTCAGCCTGAAAAGTCAACTGTGTATTCCTGTCCATTGATGCTTCCTGAGTTCCTCCAACATTTTGAGTGTGTTGCTCAAGATATTCAGCAGAATCTCTTGTGTTTATGATTTGCTATCCAGTCTCTCCTTACAACATAGAACATAGCTTTATCAACTGCCTATCCTTCTTCTCAGTACGCACTGCATCTGTCTGTATGTGTGTATATGTAAGTATACTTGCATCCTCTGCCCTGTCATTCCAGTTCCCGTTTCCCCCCCCGTTCAAACCTTCTAGAAGAATTTACTATAAGGATATTGGTCCTCCTGGGTTCAAGTATAACTCAACCTTTTTGTACTTAAAAATGTTTGGATAGGCCTGGTTAGGGATAGTTAACTTGACTCTGTGAGTGGTAAGTCATGTGTAACCAATCTCAAAGGTTCATTTTATTATCAACATACACAACTAGTTCTCCAGGTAACAATGAAACCAAGAGAGAAAAAGAAAAGAAAGGCAACAGGTTTATCAACCTCCAGAATCCACCTCCCTACAAAAACAACAAACAAACAAAACGGATCAGATCTTTCTCCCCGCCCCCACACCAGAGAAATGAACAAAACTGATCCGACACATCAACCCCCAAATCCTCCCTCCAACAAAATAACATCGTATAGATTTTTCAGAGAAAGAAAAGATTTAAAAGGGACCTGATTTCCATTGCTCAGCTCACTCACTCAGATAGAGGTTTGAATACTACTGCACAGTATAGGCCTTTCAGCCCATGAGTGTGGCGACTTTTTAACTCTAAGCTCATTCTAACTCTTCCCTCCTACATAGCCTTCCATTTTTCTATCAACCATATGCCTTTCTAAGAGTTTCTAAGTACAGCCCTCCATTCCAGGGAACACACTGGCAAATCTCTCCTGAACTCCCTTTGTTGTTACCACGTGCTCCTGCAGTGTGATTACACCAAAGCCTGTCTTGTTCAGCAGCAACGTGACTTCCCAATCAGTTGGCAGTGCCCTTTCCACCGTCTACCTCAAAGTTCATGTATCTCACCAAATGCAACCCTGAGGTGCATTCACAGGCTGTACGAGAAACTCAGTGAAAAACTGTGCACAAGATGGACAGGCAACAAGTGTGTAAAATACAACAAATGGTGCAAAAACAGAAAAGAATAAATAAATAAATAAGTGATAAAAATTGAGGACATGAGATCAACAGTCCTTGAAAGTGAGTCCACAGGTTGCAGGAACAGTTCAGTGACGGGGCGAATGAATTTAAGTGAGTTGATCCCCTCTGTTTCAGGGGCCTGATAGTTGAGGGGTAATAACTTTTCCTGACTCTGGTGGTGTGAGTCCTGAGGCTCCTGTACCTTCTTCCTGGCAGCATTGAGACGAGAGCATGTCCTGGGTGCTGGGGTCCCTGAATATGGATGCTGCTTTCCTGCACCAGTGCTCCACGTAGACGTGCTCAGTGTTGGGGGTGGGATGCTCCCCTTTCCCACTGGGTGCGGGGTTGTGAGTCTACCTGAGGGGAGGTATCTGCCTGTTCTTCCACTAACAAAGTGTCTGGTTTCAGGGAGCTCGCCACCCTTTCTCCCAGGCCATGGGCCGGAACATCGCTAACCCCACCGCCATGCTACTGAGTGCCGCCAACATGCTGAAACACCTGAAGTGAGTGACTCCTCTGGGTACCGCCTGTCGTGCTGAGCTGACCTGCTGTACCTCTACGCATTACGCAAAGTATCAGATAGAATCATGTTTATTATCTTCGACATACCTTGTGAAATTCACAAGAAAATATATCATCAATTACACACAATGGTTCCACAATCCATTGCGGTGTCAAATGGTCACAGTGCTGCTGTGCGGAGGTAGTGACTAGGGTTGTGCTGGTTGGTTCAAAAACTGAGTGGTTGAAGTAGCTGTTCGTGAACCTGGTGGTGTGGGACTTCAGGCTTCTGTACCTCCTGCCCGATGGTAGCTGAGATGTTAGGGATCTTTGGATGTTACGTCCTTAGACCCTAAGGCATAGGAGCAGAATTAGGCCATTCCATTCCCCCCACCAGAAACAGGCAGTTTACATTGGTCGGAATGTGGGAGGCCGTGCGGTTGCGTGGAGAACTCTACACAGACCTGTATCTCTGAGGCTGAGCATTTCTGTACTGCGGTGAGATTTCTGGAGGGAGGGTTGGGGCTCTACCCAAGCCGAGTGGTCTGACAGGATGTGTGTGGCAGTGTTAGTCTGACCTCTCGTCCTATTGCAGCCTGGATTTCCACTCCAACCTGGTAGCCGAGGCCGTGAAGAAGGTGATCAAACAGGGCAAGGTAGGTGAGACTGGGGGCCGATGGGGGAGGTGTCCTGCCCTTGGGGGGAGAGGGTTTACCCCAGCCTATGTCTCAGCCAGTAATGTGGGGAGGCCTGAGTGTGTGGTGTCAGACCCTGACCGGGGTGGGATGTCCATGAGGGTAAGAGAGAGAGGTGAGGCTGGGTGGTCGATTCTCTATTCTCTACTACTCATTTGAGGTTGGAAATCAGAGCTGAGCCACAAACTCTGTGACCTGAATGACTGGTGTCCCAGAACCCGGAGTCAGGCAGTTGCCTGAGGTGGGACCTGAACTCCTGTTTCTGGATGTATCTTCTTGTTAAGCCCAACAGCAGCTCACAGAGTCCTCTGTCATGGGCCAGTCTTTCAAACCCATCCTTCCTCTCACGGTAATTTCTGTCGCTGTTTCTTTAACACTGGGTTGCCAGCCCCATGCCAAAACCTTTCGCAGCCGGGCTTTAGACCGTCCATGGCTGAACTGGATGTGAGTGTGGACCTCGGGATTTGTACCACAGTGGCTCTCTAACCCCACTCCTCATTTGCCCACCGTCCTTAGGGCTGGCAGAGCCGCAGGGAGACAGGAAGCTTTAGAGGCCGCAGATGCTGGAAATCCAAAGGAACTTGCAGAGTTGTGGCCTGGAGAAGCTGGGGTTAAATTTTAATGAATTTAGATTAGATACAGCCCTTCTGACCCAATGAGCCTGTGTACTAATCTGCGAGCCTTTGTACTGAGAGAGGAAACCCATGTGGTCATGGGGAGAATGTACTGAACCGGTGGGACCTGAAGCTGGTTGCTGGTGTGGTAACCATGCCAACCCAATCTGAATGATGGTGAGTGTGTGTACACAGGGTCCAGGGCTGTGACAGACTGTTGTTAATTTGCCCAGTTTCGTTCGTTTCCACTCATTTTGTTTTACTTTCGTTTCTCCTGTGGGTCTTCCTTCCCGGATCAGGTGCGGACCCGGGACATGGGCGGTTACAGCACCACCAGTGACTTCCTGAAGAACATCATCGAGAACCTGTACCCTCCTCGCCTTCGCTAGTGCTGTGTCATGCCGTCAGGGCAGGGGCAGTCTGCCTCCTCTCTTCCTCTGGGGGTGGCCCAGGGGCCATGTTAAACATCCCACCAGGTGCTGGATTAGAGATGGGGGCATTGAAGAGGGAAGACGTGTGGTGCCTGCATGACCACTTCCCCCCACTAATCGCACCCCAGCAGAGGAGCCCACCTTCTGGGAGCACAAACGCGAAATGCTGCTGGCACCGGAGGCGCGATTAACAATGTCCACCTCCCTCCAGTCAGACCTGATCTCCTTTGTCCTTTTTTACAAATTAAATGGAATCATAAGAGTTTGAGATTATTTGAAGGAATGGTAGTATGATTGAAGTATGATCCCTAAGAGAACGTCCATTGGTGGGTCCCCAGGCGGCTGTGTCTTTTGATCAGCCTCTCCTTTTGCAGCTGTTTTACAGATTTCTGCCATGTGCATCTATTTTTTAAATGACTAGTGCAGTGTGAGAAAGAGTCCTATCAATGGACCATTTGTTACAAAAATCCTGATTCTTGCATGGAGATGGAAAATTTAATTGGGCTCATTACTTGCACTGCAACTCCAGCATGAACTCATGATCCAGGATGTGTTCAGTGTCAAGAGTGCAGGAAAAACGTGTCCTGTCCTTTAATGCTTTGTCAAGGGAAGGCAAGTAAGTTGCTGCTGCAGCTGGTCAGTACCCGATGCAAATAATAAACCCAAGAGATTCTAAAGGTAACACATACAAAATATTGGAGGATCTCGGCAGGCCAGGCAGCATCTATGGGAAAAAGAAAGGTTTCAGACCAAGAAATCACTCATCTTTTTTCTCCCCAGTCATGATAAAGGGCCTTGGACTGAAACGTTGGCATAGAAACTGCCTGGTCTGCTGAGTCCCTCCAGCATTGTGTGTTGCTTGGATTTCTAGCATATGCAGATTTTCTGTTGTTTGAGATTCTGCAGTTGATAGAAATCCAAGGTACACACAGAATGCAGTATTTAGGGAAATGAGAAAACTGATGTTTTAGGCCGAGACCTTCAAGCAGGACTGGAAAGGAAGGAGAGTGACAAAAAATGTTGGGGGGGGGGGAAGAGGACAAGTGGGGAGATGGTAGGAGGGAGAGGGAGAAATAGAAACACCAAAGTGGGGAATAGAAGACAGAAGGGGGAGGGCAAAAAAAATTAGTCAGAAAAAGCAAGTGTTCATGCCATCAGGTGAGAGGTTACCTAGACAAAATAAAGTGTTGATCTTCCATCCTGGGAGTGTCCCAATGCATGGGAAGTCAGACGTCCTCGATGAGAAGTGGTGCCAAGGATTAACGAGCCTTTTGGGGCAAGGAATTGGATTTTTACCACAAAGTCAGAATACTTTTGTAAACGGTGGGTGCAAAGCTTCCTCAATCCATTGTCAACAGGTATTCGGAATGTGGGAGGAATGGAAGAATTGATCCTGGTCTTCATTAAGGTAGCTTTGCTTATAAGATTAGAATTGGGCCATTTCTGATCCCTTGCAACCCTTTTCTCCTCTGCCTTCTTCACTCCCTCCCATAGCATTTGTTGCTGACTAAATGAAACAATGTCTACATGTCCAGTAATGGCGAGACAATCAGCATTAGCACCTATCTATAACTGCCCTCAGGGTAAATGTGGAGTTGTGAATAGACGAGAATGGGAGAGGTGGGCATGTTAAGCTTTCTCTGACCAGTGCTGCTGTAACCCCCCCAGTCATTCACTGATGGCAGACCTTGTACTGTTAACGGCCTTCAACAAAGATTCTCTTTCCCAGGTCCGGACTGCCGACATGGGTGGATACTCAACCTCAGCAGAATTCACAGCAGCTGTGATCACCAACCTCTGCGCCTGAACAGAGGAACCGAGATCCATCAGACTCAACCCTAACCTGTTAGTTTTAGTGCTGCCCTGTACACACATCTGTGGTGTTATTAAATTGAATTAATCATAATACTGGTGTATGAGTGAAGTTTGTTAATCTGCAGGAGCAAAGTTCACTTTTTAAACTCTTTATTCTCACCATAGGATTCTGGGAACATTAGATGGCTTGGGAGTTGGGGGTGGTGGGAGAGAATCTTAATGTAACCCATCAAATATTAAAAAGTGTTTAATCTGTGTACAAAGAATTACCTTTGGAACAAAGAATTTTAGCCTGCAGATGGTGAAACTACGATTCATTCTCATAACATTGTGTATAGATATATTTAAAGCAAAGACTGATAGATCAACCTTCAATGCCCTTATAATGTAGATGAATGGGTTATAGATATATTTATTAACACTGAGTACTTGATGATCCTGAGTGGAAAATTATTTTACAGCATTTAAAAACAAATATATTAACCATCAATAAAGTACAGAATATACACAATTTACCAATGTGCAATAATGTATGATAGATACCATTAAGTGTGTTCTGTCAGAGATGAATTGCTTGGTAGGAAAGATTTTCTGCCCGATTTTTTTTTGTTTCATGACCTCTCCACCACTAGCGCAAGAGTCCAGGTTTTAGCCAAGGAATACAGCTTTCCATGCCTGCTGCCTAGCCCACCGAGTTCCTCTCCAGCATTTTGTATGCATTGCTCAGATTTCCAGCATCTTGTTTGGGTTTTAGCCAAGGACTGATCCAGCCTTTTTGAAGAGTTGTCTTTTGGCATCACCAGCCTCCCCCCACACCCCAGGTAAAGCTGTAAAGCACTGGTAAAAGATCTCCAGTATCCTACTGCACTCATCCTCTTCTTGTGAGCAGCCTTGGTGTAGGCTTCAGGTGAACCCAAGTTTAATTAGTTTAGCATAACTCTGGCCAAAAAGACCTGTTTATGTGCCGCACTGGTCTACATGACAGAACTGGTTGTCTGGAGCAGCACAATTAAAATCACAGGTAAACTAAACTATTAAAGCCTTGTTCTAAACACTCCAGGTGTATTGCAGTTCCAGACACCCACTTGCAAAGACTGGCACTGAGGGGATGCAACCAATATTAATATTTATTCCAGTCACAGGCTGAGGGCTGAATGATCTCAATAGGTGTAACAAACTGAAGGGCACAAGCTTCCCAGTGGAAGGAGTAATAGCAATTACCATTCATTCCCAGTTATCACAGCACTTGTAACAGGGCTTCCCTCCAATGGAATATTCCACTGTCAGCCTTCAGTGGCTAAGCTGCTGCCCTGAGCTACCCCAGTACCCTGTGGCTGTGTACAACTTACACCAGTGAACTCAGTCTGAAACAGTTTGGACTTTTATTGTCCTTACATATTTACAAGGCAGACACGAGTCTCTCCAGAGGCCAAATACATGACTGCACCAATCTGAGTTGAGACAGCAGTGGAGCTGCCAGACACTGGTGAAGCAAGAGGCTAACCAATCCTATAAAAGCCTCAAGCAGTGGGTCTTCCTCACCAAGAGGACCAGGTCTACAAAGACCAAACCCACTGGGACAACTTCACAGGTCAGCTGGTTCCAACAGCCAAAGGTCACAGGGGAGAGGCTTCCTCTCCACCTTTGTGTTTCTTCTTCTTTTTCTTTTTACTGTCCAGTACAGGAACCTCTGGTGTCTCCGACTCGAGTAGCTGACGATGCTTCTTTTTCTTGGCTGGAGTCTCCTGCACCCCATTTGCCACACTGTCCACCGGTGGTTCTTCCTCAACCTGCATCATCTTCTTTTTCTTTTTCTTCTTCTTCACCAGCTCGGTGTCTCCAACCTACAGGGAGACCCAAGAGTGTACGAGTTAAGAGACAGGCAGGTCTTACTCTCCATTTTAACCCTCTACTCAGTCAGATCCTTACCTCATTCTGTATTTTAACCCTCTTCTCAGGCGGCTCCTGGTCCTCGTCAGCCAACTCCGTCTCCGCTGCTGCAGCTTCCAGCGCTTGTTTCTCCCTCTTCCTCCTCCTCTTCTCTTTCTTCTCCATTTTACGTTTCAATTGTGCTGTCACCTCCGCCGCCTGGAAGGAGACAACTGCTGGTGAGTCCTGCTGTAGCAGAGGGCCGAGTAACAGATACCAGCAGCCCTGGTGGAATCACCAATACAAACAGACCCAATTGGATCAGCCTCATTAAATCAGTCTTTCCCTCCAGTGTTAGTCAGGTGGGTAATGTCACATCACCTCCATCAGATCTGCCCAGGACGAGGCACACTAAACACAGCTTGCTCCAACACCCACCTCAGCAGCAGCTTCCTTCATGACGTCGACATTCTTACGAGGAGCCTCTCCCGTCTCGTAGAACGCCAGCCGCTCTTCAACCTGGTCTCGCAGCTTGTCTCCGAACACGTTCGTGGGGATTTCTGTGGAAGGTTAGACAAGGAATGCGTGATGGACCAACACCAGGAACCCAAAGAACCCTACGCACCATACCACTCTGCTCAGAAGCTGGTTGTCAACATTCACAGCAGTGAAATACTGTTGACGAAAAATGGAGCATCACTGCAGCTGCCTGGAGTGGAGCAGCAGACACCTCCCCACACACACTCACCTGAAAAGCAGTCAATCCTGGAAGCAATTGTGCATTTGTTAGCCAGGTAACGCGAGATGCGGCCCTTGTTTTTAGCAGCTGCTCTGCCGATGAAAGTGGAGTGGAAGATCAAACCATACTTGGGAGTGTTGCTCCTCGTCTTCAGGGCCCTGCAGTCAGTAAAAATGGAAGGTTAAAACACAACTCCTTTCACCCCAAGGACCGGGACCCTCTGACAAGCATTCACTGCCATATCAATGAGCAATTATACTAACAAGCAGGCAGTACAATAGGTGAGCTGTGAGACCCACATTTGGTCCTGAGCCTAGTTGACAGCTCTCCCAGGGCTTCTGGCTTCTAGAAGTTTTAGGCCCCATAGCTGAGATGTGCTGGCACTGGAGAGTCAATAGAAAGTTCATAAGCAAACACGAGGAAATCTACAGATGCTGGAAATCCAAATAACACAGAAAATGTTGGTGGAACACAGCAGGCCAGGCAGCATCTATAAGGAGAAGCACTGTCAATGTTTCGGGCCGAGACCCTTCGTCAGGACCAACTGAAAGGAAAGATAGTAAGTAGGAGGGGAAAATGTGAAATGATAGAAGACCGGAGGGGATGGGATGAAGCTAAGAGCTGGAAAGGTGATTGGTGAAAGTGATACAGAGCTGGAGAAGGGAAAGGATCTGGGACGGGAGGCCTCAGGAGAAGGGGAAGGGGAGGGGAGCACCAGAGGGAGATGGAGAACTGGCAAACAACCAAATATGTCAGGGATGGGGTAAGAAGGGGAGGAGGGGCATAAACAGAAGTTAGGTAAGTCAATGTTCACGGCATCAGGTTGGAGGCTACCCAGCCGGTATATAAGGTGTTGTTCCTCCAACCTGAGTGCGGACACTTCACTTCCACCTGTGAGTTGGCTGGTGCATCCGGTGCGGCCTTTTATATATTGGCGAGACCTGATGCAGACTGGGAGACCGTTTCGCTGAACACGTACGCTCGGTCTGCCAGAGAAAGCAGGATCTCTCAGAGGCCACATATTTTAATTCCATGTCCCATTCTGATATGTCTATCCATGGCCTCCACCACTGTCAAGATGAATCCACACTCAGGTTGGAGGAACAACACCTTATACACCAGCTGGGTAGCCTCCAACCTGATGGCATGAACATTGAGTTCTCTAACTTACGATAATGCCCCTCCCCTTCTGATCCCATCCTTGACATATTTAGTTGCTTGTTTTTTTTTTCTCTCTCTCTGCCCATCAATGCCTGTTCTCCATCTGGTGCTACCCCCCCCCCTTTCTTTCTCCCGAGGCCTCCTGTTCCAGATCCTTTCCCTTCTCCAGCTCTGTATCACTTTCGCAAATCACCTTTCCAGCTCTTAGTTTCATCCCACCCCCTCAAGTCTTCTCCTATCATTTCGCATTTCCCCCTCCCCCCATTACCTTCAAATCTCTATCTCCCCCTTCAGTTAGTCCTGACGAAGGGTCTCGACCTGAAACATTGACTGTGCTTCTCCCATAGATGCTGCCTGGCCTGCTGTCTTCCACCAGCATTTTGTGTGTGTTGTTAGAAAGTTCCTAAGAATGTTTCAAAGAATGAGAAGCATTTGATGGCTCTGGGCCTGATGCCACTGGGGGGGGCAGTGGAGAGAAGAGAAAGAATCCCATTGAAAACCACTATTGAAAGGAGTGGAGCAGATGTGGAGAGGATTTTTTCCTGTAGTGGGAGAGTCAGGACCAATGCGCACAGCCTCAGAACATAGGTGCTGCCTTAGAACAGAGGAGGAGTAAATTTTTTTAGCCAGAGGGTGGTTAATCTGAAATTCATTGCCATGAACAGTTGTGGAGATCAAGTCATTGGCCTGATTAGTCAGGGCATCAAAGGTTCCAGGGAGATGACAGGAGAATGCCGTTGAGGACAACAAATCAGCCATAATGAAATGAGCTGAATAGCCTAATTTTGCTCAAGTCCAAAAGTGTTATAGTTACCGTCAGAGGAGTAGTGGGAGGTAGTAAATGGGCATAAAAGAAGAGTGGCTGGGGTGATGGCAGAGGCAGGAAGATGAGATGCTCAGACAGGCACGTAAATGTAAAAGAAATGGCTTTTTTGATTACCAACTTAACTGCTTCAGCACACTGTGGGCTGAAGAACCTATTCCTGTGTTGGACTGGTCTATGTTCTAAAAGGTTAGAGGGACTAAATACCCCAGCTGCACTATTCAGCCCATTGAGTATGTCATGGGAAAACAGAGGACCTCCATTTTAAAGGTAACAATTAGAACACTAAAGGACTTGACAGAAAAACAAAATACCTGCCAAGCCCCTGAACAGACATGCACACTGCACCACAATGAAGGAAAGTGGTGACTGCTCAGAGCCTGGGGTCTGGTATCACACGCACTGCTGGCAGTGCATCAACAAGTACTCCCAGTCTGCTGCCATCATCACAGCCACCCAGCAGTGGTACCTGAACAGAGCTTTCTCTGCTCCCAGGATCTGCACCGTAGAGGCCGGGTATTTGGCCAGATTAGTCAGGCTGCCTGCGTGCGAGATCAGACGAGCTCCAACCTGCAGGGAGAAAACCATGACAACTTAAACTGCAAGGAAGTACCAGAATCAAGTTTCTTTTTAATTAATCTCCCTTAATGTTTGTCTGACACCATCCATTTTAATTCCTTGCTACTTTTCTAGTTTAGTACTTATTTACTTTGAGGTACAACACCCTTTGAGCCCCAGTCACGTGACGTGCTGAGCAGGTTCTCTGCCCGGAATACTGAGTGCTACCACAGCAGCTGTTTGAACCTTTACACTCTCCCCGTATATACCTGCATCTCCGCCCTCTCCGAAGGTTAAGGCTCGTAAGCCATGGGCTTGTTACATTGCCCCTTGTCTACCCCAGTGCATTTCACTGTTTTGATGTACACATGTCAAATAATCAGAGTCTTCCCACTCCATGATCCAGTGCTCTCTAATGTGCTGGAGGACTGACAGAAATATACCAGCAGAAGCAAGCACATTCTGAACACTAAACTGCGACAGGACTCCACAATGACACTTACCACCTCTCCAATGAGCGTGGCCAGGTTTGGTGCCACCTGGTTCATCTTGGAACGCAGGTACTCCTGGAGAGTTTTCCTGTATTCCGCAAGAGACACCACTCTGTTCGAGAAGCTCTCGATGTTAATAAGATCAATGGGAGAAATATCCATCCCTGCAACAGGAGAGTAATTATAGACAGCCATCTTGGAACCCAGACAGCAAACCCAAGCTGTGCAACTGTTGGGGTAGGAATACCATGGAACCACTTCAATCTATGTCTCTTTACAGACTGT
Source organism: Hypanus sabinus (assembly GCF_030144855.1). Classification (NCBI taxonomy): domain Eukaryota; kingdom Metazoa; phylum Chordata; class Chondrichthyes; order Myliobatiformes; family Dasyatidae; genus Hypanus; species Hypanus sabinus. Next base: position 191,709,226 of record NC_082708.1, read on the forward strand.
AGTACACTAATACAGTAGCCATCTCCCCCAGTCTATCCCTGCACAAGGATACACCAGCAGGGACCACTCCATCTGCACACACCAGGACAGCCACTGGAGAAGGAACTCTTTTCCACTCTGCACAGCCAGTATCAGTAAATGCTTTAAATTAACGCCCAGTTGGAAATCACTGGGCACCCTCCAGCACACGTGGTGGTGGTGGTGGTCACAAGTCAGGCAGTATAGGAACATGACCTTTGGCCAACCAAGTCTGAATTGCCAATGTTTAGCCCAAATCCCTCTACACTTGTCCTATCCATAACCAAGCTGAACTGAATTAAAGCTAAAGGCACCTCATTCTGTGGAGTTACCCAGCACCCTATCAGGCAGAGGGGGACAACTGATCAAGGTGATTATCCCTTCTCTAGACCCCACCCCACAGTCCAGAGGCCATCACCCACTTACCCATGGAGCTGCGCGATGCATCCAGGATGGCCTGGGCTTTGGCACTATCCATCACAATCTCCTCCAGTGCTGGCAGACTCTCCTCTGTAAGCTCCTTCCTGTTTCCGATCAGCTTTGCCAGCCGGCAGTATGTGTAGTTTTCACCTACAATCTTGATGAGCTCTGGGAAATGGTAGCCATACCACTCTCTGCAGGGATAATAGATAGTCATGATATAGCAGAGCAGGCAATCCCTGTCCTCAATGTGCAGTACAGCCTGTCAACACCAGTAACCTGTGTCTCCCTGACAACAATCCAGGCCAGGCCACAGGAAGAGCCAGACTGGGGTGTAACAGGGATCCTGCTCTGCCTCCCCTTCCTGTACAGGCACTCCGAACGAGAGCAGAGCCTGTGGTAAGCTTGGGGAGATCCAGTACCTTGCTGGCCACCCACCCGTGCTGGCAATACACATCCGACCATCGGGGCTGATGGACAGCACTTGTATTATTAAGTCAAAACACCAGAGGACAAGCCTTTCAAGGTTCTGGGGGCGGGGTGGTCACGTAGGACAAGTTTAAAGGCAAGCTTTCCTTTTTATTCTGAAGAGAAAAGCTTGGGCTCTCTCAACCTCTCAAGACATGCTCTAATGCAGTGAGCATCCTGATAAATCCAACAGCTTCCACATCCTTCCTATAGTAAAGTAATACTCAAACTGTGAACCTATAATACTCTTATTATTGCCCAAGCCTGCAGGTACATGACCCTCATGGAGAATTGTTGAGTTACCTGACCCTCATGGAAAAAGTGTTGATGTCCTTATCCAGCTGGTCCAACAGGCTGATGGACTGAATGATCATATTATCAACCCGATTGACGTTGAACTTGACCTTGGCACGCGAGTAGCTGTGACCCAAGCCCAGCTGGGCCTTGGCAGCGGAGAGTGCAGTCAGGCCCTGGATCAAGGAATGGAAATGCAGGCGGACACCTAGATCAAGACACAACAGGCAGAGAACCAGGTTACACCCCACAACACTAACCCAGGCCACAGGGAGACACTCCCACCCCAATGTCTAATGGCTTAACAGATTGGCATTATACAGTCAGTTAGTACAAGCACATTAGGTACAGTACACAAACTTCTGCCCCTGATCTTGTACTAATCGTTAAAACTTACTGCAAGATCAATTTATCTCTTCACTCCCACACAGCCCTCTGTTTTTCAATCCTGTGCCCTAAGTCTCTAAATCATCTCTAATGTATTTGCTTCTATCTACCATCATACCTGGCAGGGCATTCCAGGTATCTCCCTATATGCTCCTCTAATCATATTAAAATATGCCCCATTTCATCCTGGGAAATCCTCTGGCTGTCCACTCTGTGCCTCTTATCTTGTTTCACAGGTGACTCACCACGAAGTATCTCGGCCACCACCCCTCCTGCCTGGCACTGGATGCCAAGCTCTTCCTGGATGGCTGCTCCCAGCTTCTGATCGCCCACACCAAGCATCACCTTCCTTTTCTTGCTGGATGCCGGCATGTTGGTCTCCAACAGCAGCCTCAAGTCCTCATGAACGATACCTGGGAGGAGGGAGCAAGTTGCAGTTTGAAAGGAGCAGAGATGGAGCAGGGGAGGGCGGCACGTTGCTCTCTGCAGTGCTCAGTCTCACTGGTTCACTTCACTGGTAGTCAGTGGATTGACAGATTTGATTAATGAGTCATCACCGCACTGAAGAATGCCCAATGCCAGCCCAGACCAAGCGGAGAAAGCAAATTAAACAGCCAGCAAGTCTCTGCAAACTGAGCTGTTGCAACCAATTATCAGCCAAACAAACTGTGTTCCTATACCTCTCCTCACCCAGCTCAGAGCTGGTCACACTACAGCTGAACAAAATACCAGAGTAACTGAGTAGGCCAGGCAGCTTCTATAAAAAAATGTCCTCAATATTTCAGGCAGAAAGCCTTCAGGACTGGTGAAAAAAAAGCCAAGGTTTGGAAGGGGAGGGGAGGGGAGAGAGGAACACTGGTGATAGGTGAAACTTGAAGGATTCACCAAGTTGACTGGTGAAAGAGGTACAAGCTGGAGGAGTCTGATAGCAGAGGACAGAAGGAATGAAGAAAGAAGAGGGGTGGTGCATTAGAGGGAGGTGATAGGCAGGCAGAGATAAGGGGAGAGGGGGAAAGGGGATGGGGAACTACAAGAAGTTTGAGAAATTGATGCTCGTGCCATCGGTGTGGCCTCAGACAGTGATGGATGGACATATCACAAGGGGAATGGGAAGTGGAATAAAAATGGGAGATCCTGCTTTTATCGGGCAGATGGAGCGTAGCTGCTCAGCGAAGCGGTCTCACCAATATACAGTATATGACCAACAGCCTCACAGATGAAGGCTTCCCTCACTTGGAAGGACTGAGGCTCTGAATGGTAGTGAGGGAGGTGGTGACGTAGGGGCAGGTGTAGCATTTGTTCCACATGTAAGGATAAGTACTGGGGGAAATCAGTGGGGAGGGATAAATGAACAAGGGAGTCACATAGAAAGTGATCCCTACGGAAAGCAGGAAGTGTGTGTGTGGGGGGGGGGGGAGATGCAGAGCAGAAAGTGCTTGGATTGCCAGCATCCGCAGATTTCTCATTTGGGACGTGGAATATTATGTTAATTCTGCTCAGGATGAGAATAACTACAGCTGGCCGTCCTTATTTGTGGATCGGGAAAACCTGTAAGTTCTCTCTCCAGCACTCGTAGCTTGAGCAAGTACAGACTATTTTTTCTTATCACTGTTCCCTAAACAATACAGTACAACTATTTACACAGCACTTACATTGTATTAGGTATTATAAGTAACCTAGAACTGACTTGGAAATACAGGCAGTCCCCAGGTTATGAATGAGTTCCATTTCTGAGTCTGTCTTTAAGTCGGATTTGAAATCCGAACTGGTACATCTGGTATTATTTAGCGTCAGTTAGTCAAACTTTACTATAGTATATATTTTACCTTACTTTGCATATAAAATACTTAAGAAACATGCTTATTTCAATAACTGCATTGCTTAGTAATAATTGTAGCTTTCATCGGGGTAGGGCCTCCCTCAGAGTGTCAGACACCATGAGCCAATAGGCTGGCCCTGGACTTATTTCCACTTGGCATGATTAACTTAGTATTTAATTATTTATGGTTTTATATTGCTATATTTCTACACTATTCTTGGTTGCTGCAGCTGTAACAAAACACAATTTCTCTCGGGATCAATGAAGTCAGTCTGTCTGGAGGACTGTCCACGTGGAAGCCACAGGGGCTTGTTTGCAGTTGTGCTCTGGTGAACATGGTGGGCATGTTATGTTGGCACTGAAATGTGTGGCGACGCCTTGGGCACACTGGCTGTTAATGTTTCCGTGTACACACGAGGCCTTATAAGCACACGTTGGGGGATAGTGAGCAGCTCACTCACTAACCATTCACTGGAATTAACCCATTACCCCATTTGTAACAGGGCAAGCACTCACCTTCAGAAACAGCATTGATGTTCTCCAGGGCACTCTGCGCAGATTTAAACGGCGAGAAAGCCACCAGCTTAACTATGTTGTTGAACTTCCCAATGGACACAATGCTCTCCTCCACCTGACAGGCATAAACTACATGTTAGGCCATAGAAACAGAAAACCTACAGCACAATACAGGCCCTTCAGCCCACAGAGCTGTGCCTAACATGTCCTTTACCTTAGAAATCACCTAGGCTTACAGAGCCCTCGTTTTCTAAGCTCCATGTATTTATTGGAGTCTCTTAAAAGACCCTATCATTTCCACCTCCACCACCAAAAGCCCATTCCATGCACTCACCACTCTGCATAAAAAACTTACCCCTGTACCTACTTCCAAGCACCTTAAAACTACAGCCTCGTATTAGCCATTTCAGCCCTGGGGAAAAGCCTCTGACTATCTACACGATCAATGCCTCTCATCATCTTATACACCTCTGATCCTCCATCGCTCCAAGGAGAAAAGGCCAAGTCAACTCAACCTATTCTCATAAGACATGCTCCCCAATCCAGGCAACATCCTTGTAAATCTCCTCTGCACCCTTTCTATCGTTTCCACATCCTTCCTGTAGCAAGGCGACCGTGTTCAAAGAGCAGCTTGTGCTCAATGATTCAGAAATAAAACCTAACATTACTGCTCATTCACACACTGGTCCCGTGAGCCAAAAGTGACTCCAACCCACAGTGAAACCTAAAGTTTAAAGTAAACTTATTTTTATCCCAGGTAATCAGGACATTACAAACATACAACAGAATCAATGATCAACCACACACAGACAATCAAAAGGAAAATTGTACATCATTTTCACGTTTTTTGCATTTCTGCCTCCAAATTTCAGGACATATAAATCTGTAATTAAGTCGGATTTATGTTTTAGGTATCAAAACCAGATTGCAATGTAATATTGAACACAACATTCTGAAGCCGCAAGCCTCTAATGGACAAGTAAACAAGGTATAACGGGTACAGCACGTATTAAAGTTCAGCAGGAACATGAAGCTGAGACATAAAGGAACGAAGTAACCGGATATGTGGCGAGAGCATTCGCCAAGTTTGGCAGCGCGTCCAGACGAGAAATGAAAGGGTCAGGAGCAATTCAGCGTGTGCAGTGCAGGAGTAGGCGGCCTGTAGTCTAGGCCCCACACGTGGTGACTGCGGCCCTGCTGGGGGGAAGATGCCTTCAGGCCAGCCGATCGATAGTGATATCCTCCCCACACCCACCTCACCTGAGGCATCAGCAGGCCGATCTCCTCCACTTCCTTCACCACCAGCAGAGCGTAGCCGGCGGCATGCTCGAACAACACATGTAGTAGCACCTGCAGAGTGGGAGAAACAGCGTCAGGGGCGGCCACACACTCGACCCCGGGGATCCGAGCAGGCCGCACCGCTCCTCACTCCCCCCCCTCCCCACAGCCCGAGGCCTAACCCGGCCCGCCCGCCCCCTGCCCGTACCCCCGCACAGCCCCATTAACCGGGCCTCTCACCCCCTTCCCCCTGCCCGTACCCCCGCACAGCCCCATTAACCGGGCGTCTCACCCCCTTCCCCCTGCCCGTACCCCCGCACAGCCCCATTAACCGGGCGTCTCACCCCCTTCCCCCTGCCCGTACCCCCGCACAGCCCCATTAACCGGGCGTCTCACCCCCTTCCCCCTGCCCGTACCCCCGCACAGCCCCATTAACCGGGCCTCTCACCCCCTTCCCCCTGCCCGTACCCCCGCACAGCCCCATTAACCGGGCGTCTCACCCCCTTCCCCCTGCCCGTACCCCCGCACAGCCCCATTAACCGGGCGTCTCACCCCCTTCCCCCTGCCCGTACCCCCGCACAGCCCCATTAACTGGGCGTCTCACCCCCTTCCCCCTGCCCGTACCCCCGCACAGCCCCATTAACCGGGCCTCTCACCCCCTTCCCCCTGCCCGTACCCCCGCACAGCCCCATTAACTGGGCCTCTCACCATGACGCCGCCCGCCTCGGCGATCTCCCGCTCCGACTGAGGCTTGGTGCCACGTGACGCAGCTTCTTATACCGGCCCACCTCGCAGCAAAACGCAGTGTCACTGGCTGCCAACACCGACCAATTAGCATAGAGTATGAGGCTGAGCGGGAGATCCCACCGGCAGTTCAGCAATGTGGGAACTACAGCAACGGGTCAGTCAGCATGTCGAGACGAGAAGTGAAAGGGTCAGGAGCAATTCAGCGTGTGTAGTGCAGCAGATATGATGCAACCTGATATATATAAACAGATGGTCCAAAGCATCCAGTAGTTAGTAGCTTCTCCCTATAGATGCTGCCTGGCCTGCTGTGTGTGCAGTAGTTAGTGTTCCAAGTTTCAGCTGACTAAAGACTTGCCTGAGATGGTTGCTATCATTTTAGCCTTGGAGTTGGGCAAAGAAGTACGCCCTGATTATGCAATTCTATGCTCTGATTAATTCACGGTGTTGACATCTATTAAAACGCCTTTACTAGAAGGTGTTCGATAAGGTGCTGCACAGGATACTCTTATCTATAAGATGCGGGTGCATGGATAGTGGATTGGTTAACCGATAGAAGGCAGAGAGTTGGTATAAATGGGTGTTTCTCCGGTTGGCAGTCTGTGGTGAGTGGGGTGCCGCAGGATCAGTGCTGGGCCCACAGCTGTTTACCATTTACATTGATGATTTGGAAGAGGGGACTGAGTGTAGCATAGCAAAATTTATTGATGACACTAAATTGAGTGGAAAAGCAAATTGTACAGAGGATGTGGAGAGTCTGCAGAGGGATATAGATAGGTTAGGTGAGTAGGCCAAGGTCTGGCAGATGGAATATAACGTTGGTAAATGTATGATCATCTACTTTGGAAGGAATAATAGAAGAGCAGATTATTATTTAAATGGTGAAAGATTGCAGCATGCTGTTGGTCGGAGTGCTTGTGTATGAATCGTGAAAAGTTGGCTTGCAGGTACAACAGCAAGCGGAATGTTGGCCATTGCTAGAGGGATTGAATTCAAGAGCAGGGAGGTCATGCTGCATCTGTACAGGGTACTGGTGAGGCCTCACCTGGAGTACTGTGTGCAGTTCTGGTCTCCATACTTGAGGAAAGATATACTGGCTTTGGAGGCGGTGCAGAGGAGATTCACCAGGTTTATTCCGGGGATGAAGGGGTTAACCTATGAGGAGAGATTCAGTCACCTGGGACTATACTCTCTGGAGTTCAGAAGAATGAGAGGGGATCTTATAGAAACATACAAAATTTTGAAAGGGATAGATAAGATAGAGAAGTCGGAAAGTTGTTTCCATTGGTAAATGAGACTAGAACTCGGGGACATTGCCTCAAGATATAGGGGAGAAGATTTAGGACGGAGATGAAGAGAAACTGTTTTCCCCAGAGAGTGGAGAATCTGTGGAATTTTCTGCCCAGGAAGCAGTTAAGGCTTCCTCACTGAATATATTTTAGACACAGTTAGATAGATTTTTACATAGGTAGGGTAATTAAGGGTTGTGGGGAAAAGGCAGGTAGATGGACCTGAGTTTACAGACAGATCAGCCATGATTTTATTGAATGGTGGGGCAGGTTCGATGGGCCAGATGGCCTACTCCTACTCCTTTTTCTTATGTTCTTGTAAGTCAGGTATTTCAAATCGTAGCAACACACACAAAATACTGGAGGAACTCAGCATCTATGAAAAAGAGTGAACAGTTGACATTTCAGGCCGAGACCCTTCTTCAGGATTTCAAATTGTAGGGCAGATAGTCTTACTGAGAGGGTGCAGGCATGTGTAGATGTTTCATAAGGCTCCTGCCCATGTTAGGGTGGAAGGAAAGGTGGCAGACATTCTTGACAAGCAATCACTTACTATTAAGGATACCAATGCAGTGGTGTCTTTGCTTAAGGGGGAGACGATAATTAAAAGGTCCATTCAATCACTGGCAGCAAAGTTGGAATAATGAAAAGAAAGGACAGAATTTATATAAAACTGAGAGGATGGTGGGACCTCAACTGGAGATGGGTCCAAGAGAGGGATGAAGTTATACTTGCCCGTTTATGTACCGGACATAGTAGGTTGAATTAACCTTGTTCAGAATTAGTACACATGATAGACATTTGTAGGGAGTGCACTTGTGCAGAAATGGTGCAACGTATATTGTTCAAATGCAGGTCCTCTGAGGAGCAAAGGGAACATCTAATTGCAAAGCTCAGATCTGGTTTAATATGGAATTTTTGTTAGAATTTCACTGCCATCGGAGTGTATATAAGTACATATTTGACTATCTTAAAAGCATTGGGCTTTTAGAGATTAAGACCATAAGATATAGGAGCAGAATTAGGCTATTTGGCCATCAGGTCTGCTCTGCCATTTCATCATGGCGGATCCAGTTTTCCTCTCAGTCCCGATCTCCTGCCTTCTCCCCCATATCCCTTCATACCCTGACCAATCTAGAATCTATCTATCTCTGCCTTAAATACACCCAATGACTTGGCCTCCACGGCCACTCGTGTCAACAAATTCCACAGATTCACCACCCTCTGACTAACGTAATTCCTCCATATCTGTTCTAAGTGGACGTCCTTCAATCCTAAAGTTGTGCCCTCTTGTTCTAGACTCCCCCCCCCCCCCACCACCATGGGTAATAACTGCCATATCTAATCTGTTCAGGCCTTTTAACATTTGAAATATTTCTATGAGATCCCCCCTCATTCTTGTGAACTCTGGGGAATACATCCCAAGAGCTGAGAGACGTTCCTCATACAGTAACCCTTTCATTCCTTGAATCATTCTCGCGAATCTTCTCTGAACCCTCTCCAATGTCAGTGTATTCTTTCTAAAATAAGAAGCCCAAAAATGCACACAAAGAGAGATGTTATGGATGCAACGGGAGGTGAGGACCTCGATACAATAGCTATCACTAAAGAAGTAGTGCTGAGCAAACTTCTGGGCCTGAAGATAGACAAGTCTTCTGGTCCTAATGAAATGCATGCCAGGGTACTGACAGAAATGGCAGAAGTTATAGTAGAGGCTTTCGTGATAATTTACCAATATTCTCTGCAATCTGGGCAGGTCCCAGCGGATTGGAAGATGGCAAATGTCACACCACTGTTCAAAAATAGATCTAGGCAAAAGGTAGGTGACTGTAGGTCTATTAGTTTGACATCTGCAGTTGGAAAAATGCGTAAAGCTATCATTGAAGAAATAGCGAGGCATCTGGAAAGAACTGGATCAAGCAGACACAGCATGGACTTAGCAAAGGTAGGCCCCGTTTTACAAACTTACTGGAGTTCTTTGAGGATATAATGAGCACAGTGGAGAGAGGGGAACCGATGGACATTACTTACTTGGATTTCCGAAAGGCATTCGATAAGGTGTCACATAAAAGACTTAACAATAAGATAAGGGTGCATAGAGTTGGGGCCTGATGTATTTATTCTTTGGAGTTAGAAGGTTGAGGGGGGACTTGAAAGAGATATTTAAAATTATGAGGAGATAGATAGAGTTGATGTGGATAGGCTTTTTCCTTTGAGAGTAGGGGAGATTCAAACAAGAGGACTTGAGTTGAGAGTTAAGGGGCAAAAGTTTTGGGGTAACACGAGGAGGAACTTCTTTACTCAGAGAGTGGTAGCTGTGTGGAACGAGCTTCCAGTAGAACTGGTAGAGGCAGGTTCGATATTGTCATTTTAAAAAATTGGATAGGTATATGGACAGGAAAGGAATGGAGGGTTATGGGCTGAGTGCGGGTCGGTGGGACTAGGTGAGAGTAAGCATTCGGTATGGACTAGAAGGGCCAAGATGGCCTGTTTCCGTGCTGTAGTTGTTATATGGTTATTAGCATGGATAGTGGATTGGTTAACCAATAGAAAGCAATGGTGAGCGGTGTGCCATAGGGGCTGATGCTGGGCCTGCAACTGTTCACGATATACATTAATGATCTGGAAGAGGGGACCGAGTGTTGTGTATCTAAGTTTGCTGATGACACTAAATTGAGTGGAAAAGCAAATTGTGCAGAGGATATGGAGAGTCTGCAGAGAGATATAGATGGGCTAAGTGAGTGGGCAAGGGTCTGGCAGATGGAGTAGAATGTTGGTAAATGTGAGGTCATCCACTTTGGGAGGAAAAATGGAAGATCAGATTATTATTTAAATGGTAAAAAATTGCAGCATGCTGCTGTGCAGAGGGACTTGGGAGTGTTTGCAGGAATCACAAAAGGTTGGTTTGCAGGAACAGCAGGCTATCAAGAAGGCAAATGCAATGTTGTCTTCATTGCTGGAGGGATTGAATTTAAGAACAGGGAGGCTATGCTGTAACTGTACAGGGTACTGGTGAGGCCGTGCTTGGAGTACTGCGTGCAATTCTGGTCCCTTTACCAGAAGGATATACTGGCTTTGGAGGTGGTGCAGAGGAGGTTCACCAGAGGAGGTTGATTCCAGAGATGATGGGGTTAGACTATTAAGGGAGATTGAATAACCTGGGACTGCACTGGCTGGAATTCAGAAGAATGAGACAAGATCTTAGAGAAACATTTAAAATTATGAAAAGATAAGATAGAGGCAGGTAAGTTGTTTCCACTGGTAGGTGAGACTAGAACTAGGGGACATAGCCTCAAGATTTGGAGGAGTAGATTTAGGATGGAGATGAGGAGGAACTGCTTTCCTCAGAGAGTGGTGAACCTGTGGAATTCTCTGACCAAAGAAGCAATGGAGGCTACCTCAGTAAATATATTTAAGACAAGGTTGGCTAGATTTTTGCAAAGTAGAGGAATTAAAGGTTTTGGAGAAAAGGCAGGTAGGTGGAGATGGCCAGATCTGCCATGATCTTATTGAATGGCCGAGCTGAGTTAATGGGCCAGATGGCCGACTCCTGCTCCGATTTCTTATGACACCCCTCTATTCTGAGGCTGTGTCCTCTGGTCCTAGACTCTCTTACCATAGGAAACATCCTCTCCATGTCCACTCTATCAAGGCCTTTCAACATTAAATAGGTTTTAATTAGGTCACTGAATTACAAAGAATATAGTCCCAGAGCTCTTCATGTGACAAGCCTTTCATTCCCAGAATCATCTTCATGAACCTTCTTTGAACCCTCTCCAGTTTCAGCACATCCCTTCTAAGATAAAGGGCACAAAACTGCTCACAATACTCCATGTGGGGGCTCACCAGTGCTTTATCAAGTCCCAACATCACACCTTGCTTTTATATTCTAGGTTCTAGTGCTCTTGAAATGAATGCTAACATTGCATTTTGCCTTCCTCACCACAGACACAATCTGCAAATTAACATTTAGGTGAATCCTGCACAAGCACTCCCAAGTCCCAAGCACCACAGATTTAAAAATTTTCTCTCTGTTTGCAAATGGTCAACCCCTTTATGGTCGTAGTGAGCACCAGGCCTGAAGGCTCAGCACTGCCTTTTTGCATTTGTCCAGGATGAGGGGATGAAGCTGTTGCCCTTAATCGGGGGCAGTTGGAGCTGCCCTCCCAGGGTTTTGCTGGACAGAAGGCTGCAGATTCTTAGGCTGCACTCTGGACTCAAGCCTCAAGCTGAGGGGTCACTTGCTTTTCAGCCACCAGGGGAGAGGCGACCAAGCTGGCACACTCTACCACGGGCGGCCTAGTGCAGGTGTGGTGACTGAAGACTGAGGGATCCAGACTATACACGTTTGTATTTGTGTGGTGGTGTATTCACTAATATTCTATGTGTGCTTGTATATGCGAGGGCTGGGCCTCAGAGCCGCAGATTTGCCTAGTGGGAGCCGGGCACTGGGGTGAAAACTGGGCCTCAAAGCCGCGGATTTGCCTAGTGGGAGTCGGGCACTGGGGTGAGAACTGGGCCTCAAAGCCGCGGATTTGCCTAGTGGGAGCCGGGCACTGGGGTGAGAACTGGGCCTCAAAGCCGCGGATTTGCCTAGTGGGAGTCGGGCACTGGGGTGAGAACTGGGCCTCAAAGCCGCGGATTTGCCTAGTGGGAGCCGGGCACTGGGGTGAGAACTGGGCCTCAAAGCAGTGGATTTGCCTAGTGGGAGTCAGGCACTGGGGTGAGAACTGGGCCTCAAAGCCATGGTGTCACCTGGCGGGCATCAGAAGCCTGTTGACAGATGATATCAGTGGGCTGGGGGGGGGGGTGTGGATCTGGGCTCTATATGCATATTCTGCATCATTGTATTGTTACTGACTTTCTGTATGTGTTTGTTAACTTGTGTGTCCGAGGACTGGGCATCAGGTCTCAGCATCACAAAGAGGGGAGTGGTCCTATTACGTGATTTGGTCTTGTGTGTGCTCGCAGTGTCTGGCTGTTAATAATGTATCTTCGCACCTTGACCCTGTACATGAGAATTCATGTATAGCAAAGCTAAAGCAAAAACACCATGGCAATGGCCTTAGTCAGGGACGTTGATGAATTTGATAGTGCTAATGAGGACTGGGAATCATATACCGAGAGGGTTGGACTGTTTTGTAATAATAACAATGTGGATGAGGTAAAGAAAGTCTCCACAATTCTTAGCGTACTGTGTTTCAGAATATAGTAACTCCTGAAAAGCAAGCAAGTAGGACTTTAAACGAAATTGTTGCAATTTTGCAAAATCACTTGAGCCCAAAACTGCTAATAATAGCTGCGACATTTAGATTTCACAGAAGAAACCAGTCAAAGGATGAATACATTGCAGAACAGTACAAGCTTTCCCAATACTGTAACTTTAGTGATGGACTTTCTGATGCATTAAGGGATAGGGTTGTAAGTGGCATGCATAGTCAAAACACTCAGAAGAGGCTACTGTCCGAAAGGCCTAACCCTAGAACAGGCATTGACTATTGTAATATCATTAGAGACTGCAGAAAAGAATGCAGCAGAACTACAGAAAAAGAGTTTAGAATGTGAAACGTACAAAATGTCCCTGAATGGTGTATAAAAACAAAAATTTTATCGATGTGACAAATACTCCCACGATACAAATGAACATTGGTTCATAGAAAAAGGTTGCAGGAAGCGTCATAGACAAGGCCACAGAGAGAGGCAACAAAAAGCACAACCAAGATAAAAAAAAATACAGAAGAAAATGTTTCAGATCAGATCAAATCATGTTTAATTATCATTCAGACCCTGCATGGATGCAGTCGAACGAGACAGCATTCTTGTTGGGCCCAGGTGCATAATATACATTCAAAATAGTGAGAGAAGAAAACAACAACACACACTGATATATATGAAAACATATGTATAGCCCAGTGTCTGAGTGACATGAATTGATGGTACAGCTCCAGGCAATCGTGTCTGTCATTCCGCCAGTCGAACACTGGACTAGTGTTGTCCCACAAGGATCTGTTCTGGGACCTCTACTTTTTGTGATTTTTATTAATGACCTGGATGTGGGGTTAGAAAGGTGGGTTGGCAGTTTGCAGATGACACAAAGGTTGGTGGTGTTGTAGATAGTGTAGAGGATTGTCGAAGATTGCAGAGAGACATTGATAGGATGCAGAAGTGGGCTGAGAAGTGGCAGATGGAGTTCAACCCGGAGGTGCTACACTTTGGAAGGATAAACTCCAAGACAGAGTAAAAAGTAAATGGCAGGATACTTGGTAGTGTGGAGGAGCAGAGGGATCTGGGGGTACATGTCCACAGATCCCTGAAAGTTGCCTCACTGGTAGATAGGGTAGTTAAGAAAGCTTATGGGGTGTTAGCTTTGATAAGTCGAGGGATAGAGTTTAAGAGACACGATGTAATGATGCAGCTCTATAAAACTCTAGTTAGGCCACACTTGGAGTACTGTGTCCAGTTCTGGTCACCTCAGTATAGGAAGGATGTGGAAGCATTGGAAAGGGTACAGAGGAGATTTACCAGGATGCTGCCTGGTTTAGAGAGTATGGATTATGATCAGAGATTAAGGGAGCTAGGGCTTTACTCTTTGGAGAGAATGAGGATGAGAGGAGACATGATAGAGGTGTACAAGATATTAAGAGGAATAGACAGAGTGGACAGCCAGCACCTCTTCCCCAGGGCACCACTGCTCAGTACAAGAGGACATGGCTTTAAGGTGAGTGGTGGGAAGTTCAAGGGGGATATTAGAGGAAGGTTTTTCACTCAAGAGTGGTTGGTGCGTGGAATGCACTGCCTGAGTCAGTGGTGGAGGCAGATACACTAGTAAAGTTTAAGAGACTACTAGACAGTTATATGGAGGAATTTAAGGTGGGGGGTTATTGGGAGGCAGAGTTTGAGGGTTGGCACAACATTGTGGGCTGAAGGGCCTGTACTCTGCTGTACAGTTCTATGTTCTAAAGGTTCACCACTCAATTTTGAGGCTGTGCCCTCTCGTTGTGGGCACCCCCTCCACAGGAAACATCTCCACATCCACCCCATCTAGTCTTTTCAACATTCAGTAGGTTTCAATGAGATCCCTCTACATTCTTCTAAATTCCAGTAAGTACAGGCCCGAAGCTGCCAGACGCCCCTCATATGTTCATCCCTTCATGCCCAGAATCACTGATGAGTCCCCTCTGGATTCTTTCCAATGGCAACACATCTTTTCAGAGAAGTGTGACCTGACTAGTGTCTTATAAAGGCTCAGAATTATCTCCTTGCTTTTATACTCTATTCCCCTTGAAATAAATGACAACATTGCAATTGCCTTCTTTACCACTGACTCAACCTGTAAATTAACCTTCTGGGAGTCTTGCACGAGGACTCCTGTCCCTCTGCACCTCTGATGTTTGAACATTTCCCCCATTTAGATAGTAATCTGCACTATTGGTCCTTTTAGCAAAATCATTATCATACATTTCCCAACACTGTATTCCATCTGCCACTTTTTTCCCCATTCTTCTCAATTTGTCTAAGTCCCGCTGCAATTGCATTGCTTCCTCAGCACTACCTACCCCTCCACCTATCTTCGTATCATCCACAAACTTTGCCACAAAGCCCTTAATTCCATTATCTAAATCATTGACAAGCAAGGTGAAAAGCAGTGGTCCCAACTACCTCTTCTTCTTCTGTTGTCCATTGGAATCCGATGACAACGTCCACTCCTTTAACAGTGAGATCTTTGATGACTATACAGTCCTATCCTGCACCCACAAGTTCTGTTGCAGGTGGGACGTGTATATGTGGTAGTGATGGCAACCATGGCTGCATTTCTCCAGGCTCTCTTCTGCTGTCTTCTGGTTGTTCTTTCCATCTCCAGAGTACAAACCCCATCCCTACACGGCTGTCGCCAAGTGTTACGGGCAGCAGCTACATCCTCCAGGTCCTCGGGTCTGATCTTGCACTTCCTTAAAGCATTCTTCATCTGATCCTATAGCGCTTCTTTGGCCCTCCAGCTGAGCATCGACCATGATGTAGCTGGCCGTAGAACACTCTGCGGGGTAGCCGACATGGGGGCATCCTTATCACATGCCCCAGCCACTGCAGCTGACGCTGGGTGATCATGGCCTCAATACTTCTGCAGTTGGTCTTTACAAGTGTTTCAGTGTGAGGCACCCGCTCACGACAAGTAATTCCCAGGATGCACTGAAGGCAGCTTATGTGGAAGCGCTCCAAGGACTTGATGTGATGGCTGTAGGTTACCCAAGCTTCACAGCTATAAAGGAGGGTGGTGACACAGACCGCTTGGTATACGGCGACCTTTGTGGAGTGATGAAGGCTCCTGCTCAGAAAGACTCTACGCCGAAGTCTCCAAAGGCAGCTGGTGCCTGTCTAATGCGGCTCTGGATGTCGTTGTCAATGTCGCTATCCTCAGAGAGAATGCTCCCCAGATATTTGAAAGATGGCACTACTGACATCTTTTCATCACCAACAGTGAAGGCAGGTAGGGTGGGTGGGACACTGGTACTCCATTGGCAACCCACTTGGTGGTATTGACAGTAAGCCCTGTACGCTCTCACTGCCACAGCAAGGACAGTCTGAAGATCCTCCAGAGTACGGGCCACAAGAGCCCAGTCATCTGCATACTGCAACTCTAGGACACCTTTGAAGGCAGAGGAGGGCTGCAACAATGAAGGGAGTCCAGTGGTCTCGCTTTCCATGTCACTGGACCTTGACTCTGATCTGTCAATGACCATGTAGTGGCTGCCGGTGCATCAGCCTCCCCATGTTAAAGAAAGTTACATACAGGCATTCTCCATTCAGGGAATTTGCCCAACTGTAAAGTCATGGGCATTAAGGCCGAGAGCAAGACTGGAGATAACTCTCCGGATATCTTAGAGAGGGCACAGGACCTCCTAAAATGGGAGAGTGAGCCGTCAGAGGTCATGGTCCATATTGGTACCAAAGACATAGGCAGGAAGGGAAATGAGGTCCTGGGAATTGGGAAGAAATTACAGACACAAAGGTCTGTAATCTTTGGACTTCTCCCAGTGCCATGTACTAGTGAGGGTAGGGCAGTGAATATGTGATTGGAGAACCGGTGCAGGAAGGAGGGCTTCAGGTACTTGAACCAAAGGAATCACTACTGGGACGCAGGCGACTTGTACAAGAGGTACGAGTTGCACCTGAACTGGAAGGGGATCAATATTCTAGAATGGAGATTTACTGGAGATGTCTGGCTGGGTTTATACCAGTCTAGCAGAGAGGTCAGACCCAAAATGTTAGTATTTCAGATATTCCAGTTCAAATTGGCATCATGGTCAGTATAAACATCATGGTCAAAGTGCTTGTTTGTGTTTTGTACTTTATGTTCAAAGTTTAAAGTGAATTTTATTATCAAAGTACATACATGTCAGCATAAACTACCCCAAGAATTGCTTTCTTGTAGGCATTCACAGTAAGTACAACGCAACACAATAGAATCAATGAAAAACTACACACAACAAAGACAATCAACCAATGTGCAAAAGACAACACATTATACAAATACAAAAAGAACAACAAAATAATAATAATATGAAATAAATAATGCATAATATTGAGAACATGAGTTGTAGGGTCCTTGAAGTGAGTCCATAAGTTGTGGATCAGTTCAGTGTTGGGGTGAGTGAAGTGGTGAGCCAGCCACCACAATGCAAAAATTTACCACCTTCTGCAATCTGTTCCTACACAGCTCACTTTTAAATGACCACCTTCTTATAACCGTATTCAATCATTTATGGAGAGGGGATAATTTCAAAGTAGATGCAAGGAGCGAGTTTTTTATAGAGAGTGCCGGGTATCTGGAATGTGCTGCTTCGGGTGGTGCATTAGGGTACAGACACATTAGGGACTTTTGAGGGATGTTTAGACAGGTACATGAATGTGAGAAAAATGGAAGGATATGGACATTGTATAGGCAGAAAGGATTAGTTTAGAGATTAGCCATTTGATTACTAATTTATTTAATTCAGTATAACATTGTGGACTAAAGGGCCTGTTCCTGTGCTATACTGTTCTGTCCTATGGTCAAGATTTCCAGCATCTACAGAATCTCTTGTTTCCACAATTATCCTCAACACTGGCAGTCAGCAAGGCTGCAACTGCATGGCCAGATTCTGCTTTGACTCCATCTACAAGTTTGCAGTTCAGCCCCACAGTGCACTGAATCTCAGATAACAATGAGTCGTAGTACAGGAAGAAGATTCAGAGCTAGGTGACGTGACAACATGAGAACAACTTTTCCCTCAATGTCAGGGTGTCATTGACTTCAGGAAGCACATCAGTACCTATGCGTATTCAGAAGGCCAAGGAAATTCCAAACAAGAGAAAATCTGCAGATGCTGGAAATCCGAGCAACACACAAAAACTGCGGAGGAACTCAACAGGCCAGGCAGCATCGATGGACAGACAGACATACTTTATTGATCCAGAGGGAAATTGGGTTTTGTTACAGCCATGCCAACCAAGAATAGTGTAGAAATACAGCTATATAAAACCATAAATAATTAAATAATAATAAGTATATCATGCCAAGTGGAAATAAGTCCAGGACCAGCCTATTGGCTCAGAGTGTCTGACACTCTGAGGGAGGAGTTGTAAAGTTTGATGGCCACAGGCAGGAATGACTTCCTATGACGCTCAGTGTTGCATCTCGGTGGAATGAGTCTCTGGCTGAATGTACTCCTGTGCCTAACCAGTACATTATGGAGTGGATGGGAGTCATTGTCCAAGATGGCATGCAACTTGGACAGCATCCTCTTTTCAGACACCACCGTCAGGGAGTCCAGTTCCACCCCCACAACATCACTGGCCTTACGAATGAGTTTGTTGATTCTGTTGGTGTCTGCTACCCTCAGCCTGCTGCCCCAGCACACAACAGCAAACATGATAGCACTGGCCACCATAGACTCGTAGAACATCCTCAGCATCATCTGGCAGATGTTAAAGGACCTCAGTCTCCTCAGGAAATAGAGACGGCTCTGACCCTGAAAAGAGTACAGTTGATGTTTTGGCCTGAAATATCGACTGTACTTTTTTCCATGGATGCTGCCTGGCCTTTTGAGTTCCTCCAGCATTTTGTGTGAGTGGGCAAGGAAATTTGGTGTGTTTCCATTAGACCTCACTAAATTTTATAGATGTACCACAGACACTGCCCCGAAGAAGGCAATGGCAACTAATGTAGAATAATTTGCTGAGAACAACCATGGTCATGGTCATGATTACCCACATCATACAACACAGCACATAATGACGATGACTACCAAGAGCATCGTAGCCTGGAAGGGCAATTGCTCTGCTGTGACCACAAGAAACTGCAGAGAACCAAGGACACAGCTCAGCACGTCAGGGAGACCAACCTTCCCTCCATTGACTCTGTCTACACCTCTTGCTGCCATAATCAAAGACTACTCCCCCACAACCCCAACCCCAGATGCGGATGGCATTTGACATTACCACCACCCACTAAGGTGGAGTGTGAAGCAAAGAGACAGGAAGTATACACACTACTTTCCCCTCCCAAAAAAATCAAATAATATCAAAAAGTTTAATGCTTCTTAGAGTTCAGATACACACTTAAATACATTATGATGTCAATTATATCCTAACAAATTTTCCATGTTAAACTGTCTGTCTCAAAGATATCAATTTAGCAATTATATGTTTGCCTTGCTCCCCAGAGGACCTGCATTCAAACAACATACATCACACTGTTTCTTGACAAGTGCACTCCCCACGAATGTCTGATTCATGTATATTAATTCTGAACGTTCTCTCTTCTCTTCCCTCCCATTGGGCAGAAGATACAAAAGCCTGAAATTCTATCCTCCTGTTATAAGGCAGATACTGAATGGTCTCCTATGGAATCTACCTCAATATGGCCTTGCACCTTATTGTCTGCTTGTACAATACTTTCTCGAAACACACACTGAACATTTTAACAACAGCTTCTTCCCCATTGCCATCAGATTTTGAATTGACGATGAACCCATGTACACTACCTCAGTACTTTTTTTTCTTTTCAGCTTTCTTTTTGCACTATTAAATTATATATATACACACATCTTATTGTAATTTATACATTTTATTATGTATCACAATGTACTCCTACTGCATATTCTATGACATATGCCAGTGATATTAAACCTGATTCTGATGTAAGACTGTTCTCCATTCTTGCATTGTTCTTCCCTTGTATCCCTCAATGTGCTGATGTGATGATATGATCTGTATGGATTGGATGGAATGTAAAGGTTTTCACTGTACCTGGTACTTGTGTCAATAATAAACCAATCTGCCAGTTTTCAATGTTCTAACCTTCCTTCTATTGGTGCTAACATTTTCAGATAACTCCTGAGCTGCTGGCCTGATGCCTTGATTACTAGCTGTTGCCATCTGCTCAGCCTTCCTTCTTTGCCTCTTTTTTTCATATGTTATCACCCTTCTATGTATACTAGTCTGTTTCCCTTAAATCTGATTCGCAATTCGTAATCTGATTCATTCCTGGCGTGCTTGAGTATTATTGTCAAAATAATACAGTGTAGCGGTATGCTACACGCAGCGCTAAAATTATGACACAGAGTCTATAACTGCAGTCGAAGGAAAAACTTTATTCGAAATCCTCAGCCTCACTTTTAAGCCTCCCTCAACCTGCCCCCTGTGGCGCAGAGGCTCCAAAGCTCTGTGCTCGCAAACCCCCGTAAGCTATCTAATTGTGAGCCGGTTCGGATGTGCCAGGAAATGGGTCGCCACAGCGGCTTCCCATGGTCACAACTGAATTCCTGAATGATTTGTGCTGGTGTTATCACATGTACATCAAACCATGCAGTGAAATATGTTGCTTGAGATTAACAACCAACACTGTCCAAGGATGTGCTGGGGGCAGCCCGCCAGCTTCACCACACTTCTGACGCAAACATAGCATGCCCAAAATTTGTTGGCCTTAACCCATTTGACTTTGCAACGTGGGAGGAAACTGGAGCTGCCGGAGGAAACCCATACGGTCATGGAAAGAACATGCAAACTCCTTACAGACAGCAGCGAGTGTCAGTAATTGCTGGTGCTGTAAAGCTGCTACACGACTGTGCTGTCCCCTGTTGTAGTTGAAGAGTTGATTTGAAAAAGGTTGGTCTGTAACGCTGCTCCACAGTAGAGAAAGAAATGAGACCTCACTCGCCTGAGAGAGTAGAAAGAAAGACAAAAGGATGCTGCCAGTGCAGGGTGTCCGTGCTGTGAGGTTGCTGCCTGGCCTCCAACTATCAGAACTGATTCACTGTGTTCAGTACTCGGTGTATCAGGGGAAAGACAAGCAAGTGTCCTGAGAGGTAAGTGCTTTGGAATCCCTAGCATTCCGGTCCCTGGAATAAGGAACTGTACCAACTCGAATAACTGCATGTCCATCATAGTTTCACAGTGAACCGAGGTCAGACAGTGAGGGAGATGGAGGAGGGTTTCTGTATTGACATGGCCTGGGGAAATAACTGCATGTTCTTCATAGTTTCACAGTGAACCGAGGTCAGACCGTGAGGGAGATGGAGGAGGGTTTCTGTACTGACATGGCCTGGGGAAATAACTGGATGTTCTTTATAGTTTCACAGTGAACCGAGGTCAGACCGTGAGGGAGATGGATGAGGGTTTCTGTATTGACATGGCCTGGGGAAATAACTGCATGTTCCTCATAGTTTCACAGTGAACCGAGGTCAGACCGTGAGGGAGATGGAGGAGGGTTTCTGTACTGACATGGCCTGGGGAAATAACTGCATGTCCATCATAGTTTCACAGTGAACCGAGGTCAGAGCGTGAGGGACGAGATGGAGGAGATTATAGACCAGTGAGTTGGTAAGTTGGTAAGTCAGTGGTTGATAAGTTGATGGAGAAGATCCTGAGAGGCAGGATTTATGAACATTTGGAGAGGCATAATATGATTAGGAACTGTCAACATGACCTTGTGAAAGGCAGGTCGTGCCTTACAAGCCTGACTGAATTTTTTGAGGATGTGACTAAACACATTGATGAAGGTAGAGCCGTAGATATAGTGTACATGGATTTTAGCAAGGCATTTGATAAGGTACCCAATGCAAGGCTTATTGAGAAAGTAAAGAGGCATTGATTTATGGATCCAGAACTGGCTTGCCCTGTTATGGTCCGGTCTGGAGCTCACATTCCGGGTCTTGATCCGGTCCGTAGACTCTGGACTCCGGGTCTTGCAGCCATCCCTCCTGTCACCCTTAAGCCAAATCTTGGCTTAAGAAGGTGCACCAGTTGCCTATCAGCTGGCAGGTGGATAAAAGGGACTCTGGGACCGAGCCTAGTTGTTGGGGGGGGGGAGCGGGGGTCGTCCTGCTCTGAACCCGTTTTGTCCTGTTCACTAGTTGTCTTGTACGAGCTGGTTTGCCATGTTCCAAGGTGTTTCGTCCGATCGGCTCTGTTCATTCCGGTTGTCCCAGCTTGGAGGGCTCACGGTTTCATCCCCAAGTTCTGTGAGTTAGCCTTGGAGTCACGCCAGATCAAGTTCCCTCCCGATCCCTTGCCTCCGTCGGGTAGCAGGCTGGACTGCCGTTGCCTGGCGGGGGGACTCTGTCCCCTTCCTACCGCTCACCTCTGATAGGTAGTGCCCGCTACTTGCCCAGGTATCCTGCGTCTTGCCCGGGCTTCTGTGTTCCTGCCTGGGAGGTGGCCCTGCCCAGGAGTGTGCAGCCCACCCTGAGGTCTCTGCCCTTTCCTACCCCTTGCTCCCTACGGGTTGTGCCCACACCTGCCCAGGTGTTCTGCATCTTGCCCGGGCCTCTGTGGGAGGTGGCCCTGCCCAGGAGTTATGCAGCTGCCCTAGGGGCTCTCCTGCCCAGCCACGGACTCCAAGACCCAGCCTAGCCACGGTCTCTGGGACCCAGCCCAGCCACGGACTCCAAGACCCAGCCTAGCCACGGTCTCTGGGACCCAGCCTAGCCATGGACTCCGGGACCCAGCCTAGCCACGGACTCCGGGACCCAGCTTAACCACGAACTCCGGGACCCAGGTTAGCCACGGACTCTTGGGACCCAGCCCAGCCATGGACTCCGGGACCCAGCTTAGCCACGGACTCCGGGACCCAGCCTAACCACGGACTCCGGGACCCAGCCTAACCACGGACTCCGGGATCCAGCCCAGCCATGGACTCCGGGACCCAGCCTAACCACGGACTCCGGGACCCAGCCCAGCCACGGACTCCGGGACCCAGCCTAACCACGGACTCCGGGACCCAGCTTAGCCACGGACTCCGGGACCCAGCTTAGCCACGGACTCCGGGACCCAGCTTAGCCACGGACTCCGGGACCCAGCCCAGCCACGGACTCCGGGACCCAGCCCAGCCACGGACTCTGGGACCCAGCCTAACCACGGACTCCGGGACCCAGCCCAGCCACGGACTCCAGGATCCAGCCCAGCCACGGACTCCAAGACCCAGCCTAGCCACGGACTCTGGGACCCAGCTTAGCCACGGACTCCGGGATCCAGCCTAACCACAGACTCTGGGATCCAGCCTAACCACGGACTCTGGGATCCAGCCTAACCACGGACTCTGGGACCCAGCCTAACCACGGACTCTGGGACCCAGCCTAACCACGGACTCCGGGACCCAGCCCAGCCACGGACTCCAAGACCCAGCCTAGCCATGGACTCTGGGACCCAGCTTAGCCACGGACTCCGGGACCCAGCCTAACCACGGACTCCGGGACCCAGCTTAGCCACGGACTCCGGGACCCAGCTTAGCCACGGACTCCGGGACCCAGCCCAGCCACGGACTCTGGGACCCAGCTTAGCCACGGACTCCGGGACCCAGCTTAGCCACGGACTCCGGGACCCAGCCCAGCCACGGACTCCGGGATCCAGCCCAGCCACGGACTCCAAGACCCAGCCTAGCCACGGACTCTGGGACCCAGCCTAACCACGGACTCCGGGACCCAGCCCAGCCACGGACTCCAGGATCCAGCCCAGCCACGGACTCCAAGACCCAGCCTAGCCACGGACTCTGGGACCCAGCTTAGCCACGGACTCCGGGATCCAGCCTAACCACGGACTCCGGGATCCAGCCTAACCACGGACTCTGGGATCCAGCCTAACCACGGACTCTGGGACCCAGCCTAACCACGGACTCTGGGACCCAGCCTAACCACGGACTCCGGGACCCAGCCCAGCCACGGACTCCAAGACCCAGCCTAGCCATGGACTCTGGGACCCAGCTTAGCCACGGACTCCGGGACCCAGCCTAACCACGGACTCTGGGACCCAGCCTAGCCACGAACTCTCTCTGAACCCCAGGATTACCTAGCACATCTCTTTCACATGCCCTGGTCTCCCCATCTGGTTGTATCCTTTAGTTATTCCTGTCCTGCCTCAGTACTTCAGTGCCTGCGTCCTGCACTTGGGTCCAGCCTCCTGATCTGCTGTGACATGGCCACAGAAGGCAAAGAGTGGTTGTAGATGGGTCATATTCTGTATGGAGGCCAGTGATGCACCTCGGATTTGTCCTGGGACCCCCTACTCTTTGTAATTTTTATAAATGACCTGGATGAGGAAGTGGAGGGTTGGGTCAGTAAATTTGCTGATGACACAAAGGTTGGGGGTGTTGTGGATTGTGTGGAGGGCTGTCAGAGGTTACAACAGGACATCGATAGGATGCAAAACTGGGCTGAGAAGTGGCAGATGGAGTTCACCCCAGATAAGTGTGAAAAGGTTCATTTTGTTAGGTCAAATATGATGGCAGAATATAGTATTGAATCGAATTGAATGAATTTTTTTGTCATTATACATAGGTACAATGAAACTTGGTTTGGTTTCCTCTCAGATAATCAAACAAAGCGGTAGATAAAAACAAGATAGTAATGGTATGACTCTTGGTAGTGTGGGGGATCAGAGGGATCTTGGGGTCTGAGTCCAAAAGACTCTCAAAGCTGCTACACGGGTTGACTCTGTGGTTAAGAAGGCATATGGTGCATTGGCCTTCATCAATTGTGGGACTGAGTTTAGGAGCTGAGAGGTAATGTTGCAGCTATATAGGACCCTGGTCAGACCCCACTTGGAACACTGTGCTGAGTTCTGGTCGCCTCACTACAGGAAGGATGTGGAAACTATTGAAAGGGTGCAGAGGAGACTTACAAGGATGTTGCCTGGATTGAGGAACATGCCTTATGAGAATAGGTTGAGTGAACTTGGCCTTTTTTCCTTGGAGCGACGGAGGATGAGAGGTGACCTGATAGAGGTGTACAAGATAATGAGATGCATTGATCGTGTGGATAATCAGAGGCTTTTTCCCAGGGCTGAAGTGGCTAGCACAAGAGGGCATAGTTTTAAGGTGCTGGGGAGTAGGTACAGAGGAGATGTCAGGGGTAAGTTTTTTAAACAGCAAGTGGTGAGTGGGTGGAATGGGCTGTTGGCGGTGGTGGAGGTGGAAATGATAGGGTCTTTTAAGAGACTCCTGGATGGCTACAGGAAGCTTAGAAAAATAGAGGGCTATGTGTAAGCCTAGGTAGTTATAAGGTAAGGACATGCTCGGCACAGATTTGTGGGCTGAAGAGCCTGTATTGTGCTCTGGTTTTCAATGTTTCAATGAGAGTTTCTGTACCGATGTGGCCTGGGGAAATAACTGCATGTCCATCATACTTTCACAGTGAACCAAGGTCAGACCATGAGGGAGGAGATGGACGAGGGTTTCTGTACTGGCATGGCCTGGGGAAATAACTGCATGTTCTTCATAGTTTCACAGTGAACTGAGGTCAGACCGTGAGGGAGATGGAGGAGGGTTTCTGTATTGACATGGCCTGGGGAAATAACTGCATGTTCCTCATAGTTTCACAGTGAACCGAGGTCAGACCGTGAGGGAGGAGATGGACGAGGGTTTCTGTACTGACATGGCCTGGGGAAATAACTGCATGTCCATCATACTTTCACAGTGAACCAAGGTCAGACTGTGAGGGAGGAGATGGAGGAGGGTTTCTGTATTGACATGGCCTGGGGAAATAACTGCATGTTCTTCATAGTTTCACAGTGAACCGAGGTCAGACTGTGAGGGAGATGGAGGAGGGTTTCTGTACTGACATGGCCTGGGGAAATAACTGGATGTTCTTTATAGTTTCACAGTGAACCGAGGTCAGACCGTGAGGGAGATGGATGAGGGTTTCTGTATTGACATGGCCTGGGGAAATAACTGCATGTTCCTCATAGTTTCACAGTGAACCGAGGTCAGACCGTGAGGGAGATGGACGAGGGTTTCTGTACTGACATGGCCTGGGGAAATAACTGCATGTCCATCATAGTTTCACAGTGAACCGAGGTCAGATCATGAGGGAGATGGAGGTGGGTTTCTGTATTGACATGGCCTGGGGAAATAACTGCATGTTCTTCATAGTTTCACAGTGAACCGAGGTCAGACCATGAGGGAGATGGAGTAGGGTTTCTGTATTGACATGGCCTGGAGAAATAACTGCATGTTCCTCATAGTTTCACAGTGAACCGAGGTCAGACTGTGAGGGAGGAGATGGAGGAGGGTTTCTGTATTGACATGGCCTGGGGAAATAACTGCATGTTCTTCATAGTTTCACAGTGAACCGAGGTCAGACTGTGAGGGAGATGGAGGAGGGTTTCTGTACTGACATGGCCTGGGGAAATAACTGGATGTTCTTTATAGTTTCACAGTGAACCGAGGTCAGACCGTGAGGGAGATGGATGAGGGTTTCTGTATTGACATGGCCTGGGGAAATAACTGCATGTTCCTCATAGTTTCACAGTGAACCGAGGTCAGACCGTGAGGGAGATGGAGGAGGGTTTCTGTACTGACATGGCCTGGGGAAATAACTGCATGTCCATCATAGTTTCACAGTGAACCGAGGTCAGACCGTGAGGGAGATGGAGGAGGGTTTCTGTATTGACATGGCCTGGGGAAATAACTGCATGTTCCTCATAGTTTCACAGTGAACCGAGGTCAGACCGTGAGGGAGGAGATGGAGGAGGGTTTCTGTATTGACATGGCCTGGGGAAATAACTGCATGTTCCTCATAGTTTCACGTCAGCACCAAGTGGTAGTGAGGAGACGGAGGGAAGGCTGCTAAACATTGGACTGGACAGGAGGTGGGCTCAGATGGATTGAGGCTGGGGTTTATTCCAGTGCTGGGTGAATGAGATGCTGCAAAGTGTGGAGTTTGTGATTCCCCTCTTCCCCCAGCATCACAGAAATGCTCACAACACAAGACCCTCAAAGTGTGGAGTTTGTGATTAGCTCTGGCCACTTCTTGGTCTCAGAACAGAACATTCTGGTGTGCCCATCTCTTGTTCTATTCACAAGAAGTTTAATTGTATTTGGAGATACAGCATTGTATCTTTCTGCCCAAATGAGCCCTCCCTGCCATGTAACCAATTAACCTATTAACCCACAGGATCAAAATAAGCTTCAGAAAGTTTACACTCAGTCAGTTCCATCATGGGCACTAGCTCCCCAGCATCCAGGACATCTTTAGGGAGCGATGCCTCAGGAAGGCGGCATCACCCAGGTCACAGCCTCCTCTCATTGAAACCATCAGGGAGGAGGTACAGGACCCTGAAGGCACACACTCAATGATTCAGGAACAGCTTCTGCTCCACTGCCATCAGATTAATGAATGGACATTGGACACTGCCTCACGACATGCCGGAGCACTGGGGAAGAACGTGCAAGTTCTTTACAGACAGCGGCAGGAGTTGAACCTGGTCTACTGCGCTCGGAGGTGTTGTGCTAATTGAAACACTACCATGCTACATGTCTGCAGTGGCTGAGGAGAAAGGAAAGTTGGTTTGTTGGTGGCCTCCTGATGAAGATTACAAAGGATAGTCTGTAGGGGCTCTTTCAGCTGAGCATGAAGAGGTCTGGCTGAGTTCCTGTCTCCCCGTCCACCCCCTACTGGCTCTCCCTCTGCTCCTGGGAGCACAAGGTATGCCAATGGGGTGGGCGGAGTGAACGAGGGGTGGGAGGAATCCTGCAAGGTGTTGGGTTGGGAAGGTTGGGGTGAGGAAGATGTTGATATGCTCCTCCTGAGTGTGTAGGAGATCAAGTAATTGGATATATTTAAAGCAGAGGTTGATTGGTTCTTGATTAGTCAGGGCATCAAAGGTTACAAGGAGAGGTAAAGAAAATGCGTTGAAGGGGATAATAAATCAGCCATGATGGAATGGCAGAGCAGAATTGATGGGCTGAGTGACCTAATCCTGGCTTATGTCTGTTGGTCTTATGAAATGTGAAGGCTGTGTGGTGTGGTGGAGCAGGTGAAGAAACCTTGTTCCAGACCACAGGAAGTGTTACACAAAGTGAATCCTGCTGCAAAAGCTCGAGGTTATAAAGCAGTCCCACGGCTCTGAATGCTGTGTGCTGATAGTGGGTTTAGGTTTTCAAGATTCAAGATTGTTTAATGTCGTTTCCAGTACATACGTGTAAAGAAGGACAAAGTAATTGTTAGCATCACCACACAATGCTGGAGGAACTCAGCAGGCCAAGCAGTGTGGATGGAAAAGAGTAGCAGTCGACGTTTTGGGCCAAGACCCTTCATCAGGACTGAAAAGGAAGAGTGAAGGAGGGGGACAGCAGGAAGAAGTACAAGGCGGTAGGTGATGGGTGAAACCGGGAGAGGAGAAGGGGCTGAAGTAAAGAGCTGGGAAGCTGATTGAAGAAAGAGATACTGGGCTGGAAAAGTGGGAATCTGATAGGAGAGGACAGAAGACCATGGAAGAAAGGGAAGGAGGTAGCACCGGGGGAAGCAGCAGAGGGAGCTGATGGGCAGGCATGGAATGAAGGTGTGAGAGAGAAACAAGAATGGGGAAAAGTGGAGTGGGAGGGCAATTACCAGAAATTAGAGAAATAGATGTTACCCTGATGGAGTATGAGGTATTGCTCCTCCAACCTGAGTGTGGCCTCATCGTGGCAGTAGAGGAGGCCATGCACCACCATGTCAGAATAGGAAGGGGAAGTAGAATCGAAATGGGTGGACACCAGGAGATCCTGGTTTAGGTGCTTGGCGAAGCAGTCTCACAATCTACGTCGAGTCTCACCAATATACAGAAGGCCACACCGGGAGCACCGGATACAGTAGATGATCCCAACAGACTCACAGTTGAAGTGTCACCTTGCCTGGAAGGACTGTTTGGTAGTGAGGGAGGAAGTTTAGGTGCAGGTGTACCACTTGTTCCGTTTGCAAGGATAAGTGTCAGGAGGGAGATCAGTGGGGAGGGATGAGTGGACAAGGGAGTCACATAGGGAGCGATCCCTGTAGAAAATGAAAAGTGAGGGGAGGGAAAGATGCACTTGGTAGTGGGATCCAGTTGGAGATTGCAGACGTTACGGAGAATCATATGCTGGATGGCAGAGGCTTGCATGGTAGGTGAGGACCATTTCCAACAGACGGAGGAGAGGAGTGTCAGGGGAACTGGTGAACATCCTGGTGTAGAGGATGGGGTGAGGGCAGTAAGGGTGCTAAATAGAAGAGGGCAGTGTTGATGGTGTAGGAAAGGAAGCCCCTTTCTTTGAAGAAGGAGACCATCTAAATTCTGGAATGAAAAGCCTCATCCTGAGAGCAGAAGCAGTGGAGACAGAGGAACTAAAAAAAGTGAATGGCATTTTTCTAAGTGACGGGGTGGGAAGGGGCATACTGGGAGATCGCTTGTGCCTGGGGAAGATGGTTCGGTACACCATTGAGACATTGCAATTAGTATCTGTGACTTTAACGCCAAAAGATAGTTTGGATAGATTTGAAAACCAGTCAGAAAGCTTCCATGGTCAGGGGAGAGAGGTGTTTGAAAAGGACCAGATAAATTTGAGGGCAGGGTGGAAGTTGGTGGCAAAGTGAATGAAGCTGATGAGCTCAGGAAGCACATGGGTGCAGTCGTCAATACAGCACAGGAGCAGTTGAGGAGTGATGCCGATGTAGACTTGGAACATGGACTGTTATATGTAACCGACAAAAAGGCAGGCATAGTTGGGACCCATTCGAATGGCCATGGTTACACCTATCCTAGGGTTTGAAGGAAGTGGGAGGAGCTGAAGGAGAGGGTGAGAACCAGTTCAGCTAGACAGAGAAAGTGTTGGTGGAGGGGAACTGGTTGGGTCTGTTGTCCAGAAAGAAGCGGTGTGCTTTAAGACATCTGGCCGGCTGGTGGCGTAGTGGCATCAGTGCCGGACTTTGGAGAGAAAGCTTTCCATCCGTGCTGGGTTGAGTGTCGGGCTAGCAACTCGGCCTTCTAAAGAAACGCCGTCATGACAATGTCCCAATGACTCCACTCAGAGTTAAAGGCTTTCTTCTTAAGACCTTCCTGATGGGGGATAGAGGTGTATAGGAACTGGACATCCATGGTGAAAGTGAGATGATCGGGGCCAGGGAACTTAAAGTCATTGAAAAGATTGAGAGTGCTTGTGTGTCACGGATGTAGGTAGGAAGGGACTGAACCAAGGGGGGTAGTACAGAGTCAAGATATGCAGACTCAAGGTCAGAGGGGCAGGAGCAGGCAGAAACAATGGGCCAACCTGGACAGTTAGATTTGTGGAGGTAGAAACGAGAGTTGGGGAACCTTTTCTCAGTTCTCCCGCCTCTGCTGCATCTGCTGTCGGGATGAGGTTTTTCATTCCAGGACAAGATTCCTCTTGTATTCACCTCCAGTTCACAAGCCTCCACAAGCAGCACGTAATTCTCCATCATTTTGGCATCTCCAGCGGTATTCCACCACTGAGCGAGCACATCTGTCCTTTCCCCCAACTTTCCTCTTTCCACAGGGATCACTCCCTAACTGACTCTCTTGTCCACTCGTCCCTCCCTACTGATCTCACTTATCCTTGCAAGCAGAATAAATGCCATACCTGCCCCTACACTTCCTCCCTCACTACCATTTAGGGCCCTAAACAGTCGCTCCAGGTGAGGTGACACTTCACCAGTGAGTCTGTTGGGGTCATATATTGTGTCCGGTGCTCCCAGTGTGGCCTCCTGTATAATGGTGAGACCTGACATACATTGGGAGGTTGCTTTGTCGAGCACTTTCGCCCTGTCTGCTACAAAAAGTAGGATTTCCTGGTTTCCACCCACTTCAATTCTTCGTCCCATTCACATTCCGACATGTCACTCCATGGTCTCCTCTCTGCCATGATGAGGGCACACTCAGGTTGGAGGAGCAGCACCTTGTATTCCATCTAGGACACTTTAACCTGATTCCATGAACACAGATTTCTCAAACTCCTGGCAATTACCCCCCGCCCACTCCTTCACAATTCCTCATTCCTCTTTTGCTCGTTCACGTAATCTCCTTCCCTGCCCATCACCTCCCTCTGATGTTCCTCCCACTTCACTTTCTTCCATGGTCTTTTGTCTTCTATCAGATTCTCCTTTCTTCAACCCTTTGTCTCTTCAACCAATCAGCTTCCCAGCTCTTTACTTCACCCCTCCCCCTCTCCCAGTTTCACTATCACCTACCACCTTGTGCTTCTTCCTGCCCTCCCCCTCCTTAATCTGACTACACCCTTCCCTTCCACTCCTGATGAAGGGATTGGCCCGAAACGTTGTCTGTTTATTCATCTCCATAGATGCTGCCTGACCTGCTGAGTTCCTCCAGCATTTTGTGTGTGTTGCTTTGGATTTCCAGCATCTGCAAATGCTCTCGTGTTTGTGAGGTAATTTTTACAGTACTCTGGATTCAATGAAGCACACAAAAAAGCACAAGAGGACAAAGAAAATAACAACAAAAAAAACACAATACTCCCCTCACTTTTCATTTTCTACAGGGATCGCTCCCTATGTGACTCCCTTGTCCACTCATCCCTCCCCACTGATCTCCCTCCTGACACTTATCCTTGCAAACGGAACAAGTGGTACACCTGCACCTAAACTTCCTCCCTCACTACCAAACAGTCCTTCCAGGCAAGGTGACACTTCAACTGTGAGTCTGTTGGGATCATCTGCTGTATCCGGTGCTCCCGGTGTGGCCTTCTGTATATTGGTGAGACTCGACGTAGATTGTGAGACTGCTTCGCCAAGCACCTAAACCAGGATCTCCTGGTGTCCACCCATTTCGATTCTACTTCCCCTTCCCATTCTGACATGGTGGTGCATGGCCTTCTCTACTGCCACGATGAGGCCACACTCAGGTTGGAGGAGCAATACCTCATACTCCATCAGGGTAACATCTATTTCTCTAACTTCTGGTAATTGCCCTCCCACTCCACTTTTCCCCATTCTTGTTTCTCTCTCACACCTTCATTCCATGCCTGCCCATCAGTTCCCTCTGCTGCTTCCCCCGGTGCTCCCCCCTTCCCTTTCTCCCATGGTCTTCTGTCCTCTCCTATCAGATTCCCACTTTTCCAGCCCAGTATCTCTTTCTTCAATCAGCTTCCCAGCTCTTTACTTCAGCCCCTTCTCCTCTCCCGGTTTCACCCATCACCTACCGCCTTGTACTTCTTCCTGCTGTCCCCCTCCTTCACTCTTCCTTTTCAGTCCTGATGAAGGGTCTTGGCCCAAAACGTCGACTGCTTACTCTTTTCCATCCACACTGCCTGGCCTGCTGAGTTCCTCCAGCATTGTGTGGTGATGCTAACGATTATTTTGTCCTTCTTTACACGTATGTACTGGAAACGACATTAAACAATCTTGAATCTTGAAAACCTAAACCCACTATCAGCACACTATAAACACAATATAAGGTAGCTTATATATCCTGTGTGTATATATGTTTGTATATCTATATATAGATTGATCGTATGTCCATCTGCACATAAGGTGACTGAGAGGAAGTGGTGGCAGGCTAAGGAAGGGTCAGTTATTGGGCAATGGTGTTGATCAGCCTTACTGCTTGGGGAGAGTAAGTGTTTTTGAGTCTGGTGCTTCTCCTGGCATGGATACTACATGGCCTGCTCCCTGACGGGAGCGGGAACAACATTCCATGAGCACATAAATTATTCTAGGATGTAGAATATTATCTTTTCTAGCCGTGACACTGAGCTTAGAGTCACAGACTCTGTAGCAGCAGCACTGCCCTTGGCGCTGCTATACCCACAGGCCACTGGTTGACACATACCCTGCACCAGTCCCTGATGGCAGGAACCCACCACACCAAGGAACAATGCACCCTGAGCTCCTGCCTCAAACTCCAACCCAATAAAGGTGAAAATGCCACTTGTCTGCCTCACTACATATTGCACCAACACACCAGCATTAATTGAAGCTCGTCCCAATTTACTTCTTCCCAACAATCCCTCTCTGGGGTCAATTTTCCCAACTCAGGTAAATGGTTTGCATTTGCAGCCAGTAGCAGCTGGATGCCCACACAAAGGAAGAGAGATTAGCTTTTTGGTCGCGTGTACATCAAAACCTACAGTGAAATGCATCATTTGCATCAACGACCAACCACAGTCCGAGCCTGTGCTGGGGACGGCCAGCAAGCGTCACCTGGCATCTGGCACTAATACAGCCTTGCCATAACTTACTAACACTAACCTGTGCCTTCAGAATGTGAGACGCAACTGGAATACCTGCAGGTAACACACACTTTCACACTAAGCTCCTTAAACACAGCTTCAGAATTGTGTGCCTATCAACGATGCTGTAATAACGACAACTACCTGCACCACGTGAAGGGAGTCCTTGGCGGTGAGCAGCTTCGGCCCCAGGCCTGACAATACAGATGATGGCAGATGCAGCACCAAGACCAACACATGTACCACTGCGCTCTGCCTGCCGAGATGCTGGATGCTGACAACGGTACTGCTGGGCTCTGACAACCGTACTGCTGGGCCCTGACAATCGTACTGCTGGGCCCTGACAATCGTACTGCTGGGCTCTGACAACGGTACTGCTGGGCTCTGACAACCGTACTGCTGGGCTCTGACAGCCGTACTGCTGGGCTTTGACAACGGTACTGCTGGGCTCTGACAATCGTACTGCTGGGCTCTGACAATCGTACTGCTGGGCTCTGACAATCGTACTGCTGGGCTCTGACAACCGTACTGCTGGGCTCTGACAGCCGTACTGCTGGGCTTTGACAACGGTACTGCTGGGCTCTGACATTCGTACTGTTGGGCTCTGACAACCGTACTGCTGGGCTCTGACAACGGTACTGCTGGGCTCTGACAACTGTACTGCTGGGCTCTGACAATCGTACTGCTGAGCTCTGACAACCGTACTGCTGGGCTCTGACAACGGTACTGCTGAGCTCTGACAACCGTACTATTGGGCTCTGACAACCGTACTGCTGGATTCTGACAACTGTACTGCTGGGCTCTGACAACAGCACTGCTGAGCTCTGACAACAGTACTGCTGAGCTCTGACAACCGTACTGCTGGGCCCTGACAATCGTACTGCTGGGCTCTGACGAAGGTACTGCTGGGCTCTGACAATCGTACTGCTGGGCTCTAACAATGGTACTGCTGGGCTCTGACAACCGTACTGCTGGGCTCTGACAACCGTACTGCTGGGCTCTGACAATCGTACTGCTGGGCTCTGACAATTGTACTGCTGGGCTCTGACAATCGTACTGCTGGGCTCTGACAATCGTACTGCTGGGCTCTGACAATTGTACTGCTGAGCTCTGACAACCGTACTGCTGGGCTCTAACAATGGTACTGCTGGGCTCTGACAACCGTACTGCTGGGCTCTGACAACCGTACTGCTGGGCTCTGACAATCGTACTGCTGGGCTCTGACAATTGTACTGCTGGGCTCTGACAATCGTACTGCTGGGCTCTGACAATCGTACTGCTGGGCTCTGACAATTGTACTGCTGGGCTCTGACAACCGTACTGCTGGGATCTGACAATGGTACTGCTGGGCTCTGACAACGGTACTGCTGAGCTCTGACAACGGTACTGCTGAGCTCTGACAACGGTACTGCTGGGCTCTGACAACCGTACTGCTGGGCTCTGACAACGGTACTGCTGAGCTCTGACAACGGTACTGCTGAGCTCTGACAACGGTACTGCTGAGCTCTGACAATCGTACTGCTGGGCTCTGACAACGGTACTGCTGGGCTCTGACAACCGTACTGCTGGGCTCTGATAACGGTACTGCTGGGCTCTGACAACCGTACTGCTGGGCTCTGATAACGGTACTGCTGGGCGCTGACAACCGTACTGCTGGGCTCTGACAATCGTACTGCTGGGCTCTGACAATCGTACTGCTGGGCTCTGACAACGGTACTGCTGGGCTCTGACAATCGTACTGCTGGGCTCTGACAACTGTACTGCTGGGCTCTGACAATCGTATTGCAGGGCTCTGACAATCGTACTGCTCGGTGCTGACAATCGTACTGTTGGGCGCTGACAACTGTACTGCTGGGCTCTGACAATCGTACTGCTGGGCTCTGACCAATCGTACTGCTGGGCTCTGACATCGGTACTGCTGGGCTCTGACAACGGTACTGCTGGGCTCTGACAACCGTACTGCTGGGCTCTGACAATCGTACTGCTGGACTCTGACAATCGTACTGCTGGGCTCTGACAACGGTACTGCTGGGCTCTGACAATCGTACTGCTGGGCTCTGACTATCGTACTGCTGGGCTCTGACAACGGTACTGCTGGGCTCTGACAATCGTACTGCTGGGCTCTGACAATCGTACTGCTGGTCTCTGACAACAGTACTGCTGGTCTCTGACAATCGTACTGCTGAGCTCTGACAAAGGTACTGCTGGGCTCTGATAACGGTACTGCTGGGCTCTGACAACCGTACTGCTGGGCTCTGATAACGGTACTGCTGGGCTCTGACAACCGTACTGCTGGGCTCTGACAACCGTACTGCTGAGCTCTAACAACCGTACTACTGGGCTCTGACAACGGTACTGCTGGGCTCTGACAACCATACTGCTGGGCTCTGACAACGGTACTGCTGGGCTCTGACAACCGTACTGCTGGGCTCTGACAACCGTACTGCTGGGCTCAGACAACCGTACTGCTGGGCTCTGACAACCGTACTGCTGGGCTCTGACAACCGTACTGCTGGGCTCTGACAATCGTACTGCTGGGCTCTGACAACCGTACTGCTGGGCTCTGACAACGGTACTGCTGGGCTCTGACGAAGGTACTGCTGGGCTCTGACCATCGTACTGCTGGGCTCTGACAACGGTACTGCTGGGCTCTGACAACCGTACTGCTGGGCTCTGACGAAGGTACTGCTGGGCTCTGACCATCGTACTGCTGGGCTCTGACAATCGTACTGCTGGGCTCTGACAACGGTACTGCTGGGCTCTGACAATCGTACTGCTGGGCTCTGACAACGGTACTGCTGGGCTCTGACAATCGTACTGCTGAGCTCTGAGAATCGTACTGCTGGGCTCTGACAACGGTACTGCTGAGCTCTGACAACGGTACTGCTGGGCTCTGACAACCGTACTGCTGGGCTCTGACAACGGTACTGCTGGGCTCTGACAACCGTACTGCTGGGCTCTGACAACGGTACTGCTGGGCTCTGACAACGGTACTGCTGGGCTCTGACAACGGTACTGCTGGGCTCTGACAACGGTACTGCTGGGCTCTGACAACGGTACTGCTGGGCTCTGACAATCGTACTGCTGGGCTCTGACAACGGTACTGCTGGGCTCTGACAACGGTACTGCTGAGCTCTGACAACCGTACTGCTGAGTTGTGACAACCGTACTGCTGGGTTCTGACAACCGTACTGCTGGTCTCTGACAACAGTACTGCTGAGCTCTGAGAATCGTACTGCTGGGCTCTGACAACGGTACTGCTGAGCTCTGACAAACGTACTGCTGGGCTCTGACAACCGTACTGCTGGGCTCTGACAATCGTACTGCTGGGATCTGACAATCGTACTGCTGGGCTCTGACAATCGTACTGCTGGGCTCTGACAACCGTACTGCTGGGCTCTGACAATGGTACTGCTGGGCTCTGACAACCGTACTGCTGGGCTCTGACAACGGTACTGCTGAGCTCTGACAATCGTACTGCTGAGTTCTGACAACCGTACTGCTGGTCTCTGACAACAGTACTGCTGGGCTCTGACAATCGTACTGCTGGGCTCTGACAACGGTACTGCTGAGCTCTGACAACCGTACTGCTGGGCTCTGATAACGGTACTGCTGGGCTCTGACAACGGTACTGCTGGGCTCTGACAATTGTTCTGCTGGGCTCTGACAACCGTACTGCTGGGCTCTGACAGCCATACTGCTGGGCTTTGACAACGGTACTGCTGGGCTCTGACATTCGTACTGTTGGGCTCTGACAACCGTACTGCTGGGCTCTGACAACGGTACTGCTGGGCTCTGACAATCGTACTGCTGGGCTCTGACAACCGTACTGCTGGGCTCTGACATTCGTACTGCTGGGCTCTGACAATTGTACTGCTGAGCTCTGACAACCGTACTGCTGGGCTCTAACAATGGTACTGCTGGGCTCTGACAACCGTACTGCTGGGCTCTGACAACCGTACTGCTGGGCTCTGACAATCGTACTGCTGGGCTCTGACAATTGTACTGCTGGGCTCTGACAATCGTACTGCTGGGCTCTGACAATCGTACTGCTGGGCTCTGACAATTGTACTGCTGGGCTCTGACAACCGTACTGCTGGGATCTGACAATGGTACTGCTGGGCTCTGACAACGGTACTGCTGAGCTCTGACAACGGTACTGCTGAGCTCTGACAACGGTACTGCTGGGCTCTGACAACCGTACTGCTGGGCTCTGACAACGGTACTGCTGAGCTCTGACAACGGTACTGCTGAGCTCTGACAACGGTACTGCTGAGCTCTGACAATCGTACTGCTGGGCTCTGACAACCGTACTGCTGGGCTCTGATAACGGTACTGCTGGGCTCTGACAACCGTACTGCTGGGCTCTGATAACGGTACTGCTGGGCTCTGACAACCGTACTGCTGGGCTCTGACAATCGTACTGCTGGGCTCTGACAATCGTACTGCTGGGCTCTGACAACGGTACTGCTGGGCTCTGACAATCGTACTGCTGGGCTCTGACAACGGTACTGCTGGGCTCTGACAACTGTACTGCTGGGCTCTGACAATCGTATTGCAGGGCTCTGACAATCGTACTGCTCGGTGCTGACAATCGTACTGTTGGGCGCTGACAACTGTACTGCTGGGCTCTGACAATCGTACTGCTGGGCTCTGACCAATCGTACTGCTGGGCTCTGACATCGGTACTGCTGGGCTCTGACAACGGTACTGCTGGGCTCTGACAACCGTACTGCTGGGCTCTGACAATCGTACTGCTGGACTCTGACAATCGTACTGCTGGGCTCTGACAACGGTACTGCTGGGCTCTGACAATCGTACTGCTGGGCTCTGACAATCGTACTGCTGGGCTCTGACTATCGTACTGCTGGGCTCTGACAACGGTACTGCTGGGCTCTGACAATCGTACTGCTGGGCTCTGACAACCGTACTGCTGGTCTCTGACAACAGTACTGCTGGTCTCTGACAATCGTACTGCTGAGCTCTGACAAAGGTACTGCTGGGCTCTGATAACGGTACTGCTGGGCTCTGACAACCGTACTGCTGGGCTCTGATAACGGTACTGCTGGGCTCTGACAACCGTACTGCTGGGCTCTGACAACCGTACTGCTGAGCTCTAACAACCGTACTACTGGGCTCTGACAACGGTACTGCTGGGCTCTGACAACCATACTGCTGGGCTCTGACAACGGTACTGCTGGGCTCTGACAACCGTACTGCTGGGCTCTGACAACCGTACTGCTGGGCTCTGACAACCGTACTGCTGGGCTCTGACAACCGTACTGCTGGGCTCTGACAACCGTACTGCTGGGCTCTGACAATCGTACTGCTGGGCTCTGACAACCGTACTGCTGGGCTCTGACAACCGTACTGCTGGGCACTGACAACGGTACTGCTGGGCTCTGACAACCGTGCTGCTGGGCTCTGACAACCGTGCTGCTGGGCTCTGACAACGGTACTGCTGGGCTCTGACGAAGGTACTGCTGGGCTCTGACCATCGTACTGCTGGGCTCTGACAACCGTACTGCTGGGCTCTGACCATCGTACTGCTGGGCTCTGACAATCGTACTGCTGGGCTCTGACAACGGTACTGCTGGGCTCTGACAATCGTACTGCTGGGCTCTGACAACGGTACTGCTGGGCTCTGACAATCGTACTGCTGAGCTCTGAGAATCGTACTGCTGGGCTCTGACAACGGTACTGCTGAGCTCTGACAACGGTACTGCTGGGCTCTGACAACCGTACTGCTGGGCTCTGACAACGGTACTGCTGGGCTCTGACAACCGTACTGCTGGGCTCTGACAACCGTACTGCTGGGCTCTGACAACGGTACTGCTGGGCTCTGACAACGGTACTGCTGGGCTCTGACAACGGTACTGCTGGGCTCTGACAACGGTACTGCTGGGCTCTGACAATCGTACTGCTGGGCTCTGACAACGGTACTGCTGGGCTCTGACAACGGTACTGCTGAGCTCTGACAACCGTACTGCTGAGTTGTGACAACCGTACTGCTGGGTTCTGACAACCGTACTGCTGGTCTCTGACAACAGTACTGCTGAGCTCTGAGAATCGTACTGCTGGGCTCTGACAACGGTACTGCTGAGCTCTGACAAACGTACTGCTGGGCTCTGACAACCGTACTGCTGGGCTCTGACAATCGTACTGCTGGGATCTGACAATCGTACTGCTGGGCTCTGACAATCGTACTGCTGGGCTCTGACAACCGTACTGCTGGGCTCTGACAATGGTACTGCTGGGCTCTGACAACCGTACTGCTGGGCTCTGACAACGGTACTGCTGGGCTCTGACAACCGTACTGCTGAGTTGTGACAACCGTACTGCTGGGTTCTGACAACCGTACTGCTGGTCTCTGACAACAGTACTGCTGGGCTCTGACAATCGTACTGCTGGGCTCTGACAACGGTACTGCTGAGCTCTGACAACCGTACTGCTGGGCTCTGATAACGGTACTGCTGGGCTCTGACAACGGTACTGCTGGGCTCTGACAATTGTTCTGCTGGGCTCTGACAACCGTACTGCTGGGCTCTGACAGCCATACTGCTGGGCTTTGACAACGGTACTGCTGGGCTCTGACATTCGTACTGTTGGGCTCTGACAACCGTACTGCTGGGCTCTGACAACGGTACTGCTGGGCTCTGACAATCGTACTGCTGGGCTCTGACAACCGTACTGCTGGGCTCTGACATTCGTACTGCTGGGCTCTGACATTCGTACTGTTGGGCTCTGACAACCGTACTGCTGGGCTCTGACAACGGTACTGCTGGGCTCTGACAATCGTACTGCTGGGCTCTGACAACGGTACTGCTGGGCTCTGACAACGGTACTGCTGGGCTCTGACAATCGTACTGCTGGGCTCTGACACCCGTACTGCTGGGCTCTGACAATCGTACTGCTGGGCTCTGACAATCGTACTGCTGGGCTCTGACAACCGTACTGCTGGGCTCTGACAACCGTACTGCTGGGCTCTGACAACGGTACTGCTGGGCTCTGACAACGGTACTGCTGGGCTCTGACAATGGTACTGCTGGGCTCTGACATCGGTACTGCTGGGCTCTGACAACCGTACTGCTGGGCTCTGACAACGGTACTGCTGGGCTCTGACAACGGTACTGCTGGGCTCTGACAATGGTACTGCTGGGCTCTGACATCGGTACTGCTGGGCTCTGACAACGGTACTGCTGAGCTCTGACAACCGTACTGCTGAGTTGTGACAACCGTACTGCTGGTCTCTGACAACCGTACTGCTGGTCTCTGACAACAGTACTGCTGAGCTCTGAGAATCGTACTGCTGGGCTCTGACAAAGGTACTGCTGAGCTCTGACAACCGTACTGCTGGGCTCTGACAACCGTACTGCTGGGCTCTGACAACGGTACTGCTGGGCTCTGACAACGGTACTGCTGGGCTCTGACAATCGTACTGTTGGGCTCTGACAACCGTACTGCTGGGCTCTGACAATGGTACTGCTGGGCTCTGATAACGGTACTGCTGGGCTCTGATAACGGTACTGCTGGGCTCTGACAACGGTACTGCTGGGCTCTGACAATCGTACTGCTGGGCTCTGACAATCGTACTGCTGGGCTCTGACAATCGTACTGCTGGGCTCTGACAACCGTACTGCTGGGCTCTGACAGCCATACTACTGGGCTCTGACAACCGTACTGCTGGGCTTTGGCAACGGTACTGCTGGGCTCTGACAATCGTACTGCTGGGCTCTGACAACCGTACTGCTGGGCTCTGACAACGGTATTGCTGGGCTCTGACAATCGTACTGCTGGGCTCTGACAACGGTACTGCTGGGCTCTGACAACGGTACTGCTGGGCTCTGACAATGGTACTGCTGAGCTCTGACAGCGGTACTGCTGGGCTCTGACAACCGTACTGCTGGGCTCTGACAACTGTACTGCTGGGCTCTGACAACGGTACTGCTGAGCTCTGACAACAGTACTGCTGGGCTCTGACAATCGTACTGCTGGGCTCTGACAACGGTACTGCTGGGCTCTGACAACCGTACTGCTGGGCTCTGACAACTGTACTGCTGGGCTCTGACAACGGTACTGCTGAGCTCTGACAACCGTACTACTGGGCTCTGACAACCGTACTGCTGGGCTCTGACAACCGTACTGCTGGGCTCTGACAACAGCACTGCTGAGCTCTGACAACAGTACTGCTGAGCTCTGACAATCGTACTGCTGGGCTCTGACAATGGTACTGCTGGGCTCTGACAACGGTACTGCTGGGCTCTGACGAAGGTACTGCTGGGCTCTGACAACGGTACTGCTGGGCTCTGACAATGGTACTGCTGGGCTCTGACATCGGTACTGCTGGGCTCTGACAACGATACTGCTGGGCTCTGACTACCGTACTGCTGGGCTCTGACAACGGTACTGCTGAGCTCTGTCAACCGTACTGCTGAGTTGTGACAACCGTACTGATGGTCTCTGACAACAGTACTGCTGAGCTCTGAGAATCGTACTGCTGGGCTCTGACAACCGTACTGCTGGGCTCTGACAATCGTACTGCTGGGCTCTGACAACCGTACTGCTGGGCTCTGATAACGGTACTGCTGGGCTCTGACAACGGTACTGCTGGGCTCTGACAATCGTACTGCTGGGCTCTGACAATCGTACTGCTGGGCTCTGACAACGGTACTGCTGGGCTCTGACAACGGTACTGCTGGGCTCTGACAATCGTACTGCTGGGCTCTGACAATCGTACTGCTGGGCTTTGACAACGGTACTGCTGGGCTCTGACAATCGTACTGCTGGGCTCTGACAATCGTACTGCTGGGCTCTGACAATCGTACTGCTGGGCTCTGACAACCGTACTGCTGGGCTCTGACAGCCGTACTGCTGGGCTTTGACAACGGTACTGCTGGGCTCTGACATTCGTACTGTTGGGCTCTGACAACCGTACTGCTGGGCTCTGACAACGGTACTGCTGGGCTCTGACAACTGTACTGCTGGGCTCTGACAATCGTACTGCTGAGCTCTGACAACCGTACTGCTGGGCTCTGACAACGGTACTGCTGAGCTCTGACAATCGTACTGCTGGGCTCTGACAATCGTACTGCTGGGCTCTGACAACCGTACTGCTGGATTCTGACAACTGTACTGCTGGGCTCTGACAACAGCACTGCTGAGCTCTGACAACAGTACTGCTGAGCTCTGACAATCGTACTGCTGGGCTCTGACAATCGTACTGCTGGGCTCTGACAACCGTACTGCTGGGCTCTGACAACCGTACTGCTGGGCTCTGATAACGGTACTGCTGGGCTCTGATAACGGTACTGCTGGGCTCTGACAATCGTACTGCTGGGCTCTGACAATCGTACTGCTGGGCTCTGACAACCGTACTGCTGGGCTCTGACAACCATACTGCTGGGCTCTGACAACCGTACTGCTGGGCTCTGACAACCGTACTGCTGGGCTCTGATAACGGTACTGCTGGGCTCTGACAATCGTACTGCTGGGCTCTGACAATCGTACTGCTGAGCTCTGACAATCGTACTGCTGGGCTCTGACAACCTTACTGCTGGGCTCTGACAACCATACTGCTGGGCTCTGACAACCATACTGCTGGGCTCTGACAACCATACTGCTGGGTTCTGACAACCGTACTGCTGGTCTCTGACAACAGTACTGCTGAGCTCTGAGAATCGTACTGCTGGGCTCTGACAACGGTACTGCTGAGCTCTGACAACCGTACTGCTGGGCTCTGATAACGGTACTGTTGGGCTCTGACAACGGTACTGTTGGGCTCTGACAACGGTACTGCTGGGCTCTGACTATCGTACTGCTGGGCTCTGACAATCGTACTGCTGGGCTCTGACAACGGTACTGCTGAGCTCTGACAAACGTACTGCTGGGCTCTGACAACCGTACTGCTGGGCTCTGACAATCGTACTGCTGGGATCTGACAATCGTACTGCTGGGCTCTGACAATCGTACTGCTGGGCTCTGACAACGGTACTGCTGGGCTCTGACAACCGTACTGCTGGGCTCTGACAATGGTACTGCTGGGCTCTGACAACCGTACTGCTGGGCTCTGACAACGGTACTGCTGAGCTCTGACAACCGTACTGCTGAGTTGTGACAACCGTACTGCTGGGTTCTGACAACCGTACTGCTGGTCTCTGACAACAGTACTGCTGGGCTCTGACAATCGTACTGCTGGGCTCTGACAACGGTACTGCTGAGCTCTGACAACCGTACTGCTGGGCTCTGATAACGGTACTGCTGGGCTCTGACAACGGTACTGCTGGGCTCTGACAATTGTTCTGCTGGGCTCTGACAACCGTACTGCTGGGCTCTGACAGCCATACTGCTGGGCTTTGACAACGGTACTGCTGGGCTCTGACATTCGTACTGTTGGGCTCTGACAACCGTACTGCTGGGCTCTGACAACGGTACTGCTGGGCTCTGACAATCGTACTGCTGGGCTCTGACAACCGTACTGCTGGGCTCTGACATTCGTACTGCTGGGCTCTGACATTCGTACTGTTGGGCTCTGACAACCGTACTGCTGGGCTCTGACAACGGTACTGCTGGGCTCTGACAATCGTACTGCTGGGCTCTGACAACGGTACTGCTGGGCTCTGACAATCGTACTGCTGGGCTCTGACAACGGTACTGCTGGGCTCTGACAATCGTACTGCTGGGCTCTGACAATCGTACTGCTGGGCTCTGACAACCGTACTGCTGGGCTCTGACAACCGTACTGCTGGGCTCTGACAACGGTACTGCTGGGCTCTGACAACGGTACTGCTGGGCTCTGACAATGGTACTGCTGGGCTCTGACATCGGTACTGCTGGGCTCTGACAACCGTACTGCTGGGCTCTGACAACGGTACTGCTGGGCTCTGACAACGGTACTGCTGGGCTCTGACAATGGTACTGCTGGGCTCTGACATCGGTACTGCTGGGCTCTGACAACGGTACTGCTGAGCTCTGACAACCGTACTGCTGAGTTGTGACAACCGTACTGCTGGGTTCTGACAACCGTACTGCTGGTCTCTGACAACAGTACTGCTGAGCTCTGAGAATCGTACTGCTGGGCTCTGACAAAGGTACTGCTGAGCTCTGACAACCGTACTGCTGGGCTCTGACAACCGTACTGCTGGGCTCTGATAACGGTACTGCTGGGCTCTGACAACGGTACTGCTGGGCTCTG
Organism: Hypanus sabinus; assembly: GCF_030144855.1. NCBI lineage: Eukaryota > Metazoa > Chordata > Chondrichthyes > Myliobatiformes > Dasyatidae > Hypanus > Hypanus sabinus. The sequence goes on from NC_082708.1 coordinate 191,753,121, forward strand.
ACAATCGTACTGTTGGGCTCTGACAACCGTACTGCTGGGCTCTGACAATGGTACTGCTGGGCTCTGATAACGGTACTGCTGGGCTCTGATAACGGTACTGCTGGGCTCTGACAACGGTACTGCTGGGCTCTGACAATCGTACTGCTGGGTTCTGACAATCGTACTGCTGGGCTCTGACAATCGTACTGCTGGGCTCTGACAACCGTACTGCTGGGCTCTGACAGCCATACTACTGGGCTCTGACAACCGTACTGCTGGGCTTTGGCAACGGTACTGCTGGGCTCTGACAATCGTACTGCTGGGCTCTGACAACCGTACTGCTGGGCTCTGACAACGGTATTGCTGGGCTCTGACAATCGTACTGCTGGGCTCTGACAACGGTACTGCTGGGCTCTGACAACGGTACTGCTGGGCTCTGACAATGGTACTGCTGAGCTCTGACAGCGGTACTGCTGGGCTCTGACAATGGTACTGCTGGGCTCTGACAACCGTGCTGCTGGGCTCTGACAACCGTGCTGCTGGGCTCTGACAACAGTACTGCTGGGCTCTGACAATCGTACTGCTGGGCTCTGACAACGGTACTGCTGGGCTCTGACAACCGTACTGCTGGGCTCTGACAACTGTACTGCTGGGCTCTGACAACGGTACTGCTGAGCTCTGACAACCGTACTACTGGGCTCTGACAACCGTACTGCTGGGCTCTGACAACCGTACTGCTGGGCTCTGACAACAGCACTGCTGAGCTCTGACAACAGTACTGCTGAGCTCTGACAATCGTACTGCTGGGCTCTGACAATGGTACTGCTGGGCTCTGACAACGGTACTGCTGGGCTCTGACGAAGGTACTGCTGGGCTCTGACAACGGTACTGCTGGGCTCTGACAATGGTACTGCTGGGCTCTGACATCGGTACTGCTGGGCTCTGACAACGGTACTGCTGGGCTCTGACAACGGTACTGCTGGGCTCTGACAATGGTACTGCTGAGCTCTGACAGCGGTACTGCTGGGCTCTGACAATGGTACTGCTGGGCTCTGACAACCGTGCTGCTGGGCTCTGACAACCGTGCTGCTGGGCTCTGACAACAGTACTGCTGGGCTCTGACAATCGTACTGCTGGGCTCTGACAACGGTACTGCTGGGCTCTGACAACCGTACTGCTGGGCTCTGACAACTGTACTGCTGGGCTCTGACAACGGTACTGCTGAGCTCTGACAACCGTACTACTGGGCTCTGACAACCGTACTGCTGGGCTCTGACAACCGTACTGCTGGGCTCTGACAACAGCACTGCTGAGCTCTGACAACAGTACTGCTGAGCTCTGACAATCGTACTGCTGGGCTCTGACAATGGTACTGCTGGGCTCTGACAACGGTACTGCTGGGCTCTGACGAAGGTACTGCTGGGCTCTGACAACGGTACTGCTGGGCTCTGACAATGGTACTGCTGGGCTCTGACATCGGTACTGCTGGGCTCTGACAACGATACTGCTGGGCTCTGACTACCGTACTGCTGGGCTCTGACAACGGTACTGCTGAGCTCTGTCAACCGTACTGCTGAGTTGTGACAACCGTACTGCTGAGCTCTGACAACCGTACTGCTGGTCTCTGACAACAGTACTGCTGAGCTCTGAGAATCGTACTGCTGGGCTCTGACAACCGTACTGCTGGGCTCTGACAATCGTACTGCTGGGCTCTGACAACCGTACTGCTGGGCTCTGATAACGGTACTGCTGGGCTCTGACAACGGTACTGCTGGGCTCTGACAATCGTACTGCTGGGCTCTGACAATCGTACTGCTGGGCTCTGACAATCGTACTGCTGGGCTCTGACAATCGTACTGCTGGGCTCTGACAACCGTACTGCTGGGCTCTGACAGCCGTACTGCTGGGCTTTGACAACGGTACTGCTGGGCTCTGACATTCGTACTGTTGGGCTCTGACAACCGTACTGCTGGGCTCTGACAACGGTACTGCTGGGCTCTGACAACTGTACTGCTGGGCTCTGACAATCGTACTGCTGAGCTCTGACAACCGTACTGCTGGGCTCTGACAACCGTACTGCTGAGCTCTGACAACAGTACTGCTGAGCTCTGACAACCGTACTGCTGGGCTCTGACAATCGTACTGCTGGACTCTGACAATCGTACTGCTGGGCTCTGACAACAGCACTGCTGAGCTCTGACAACAGTACTGCTGAGCTCTGACAATCGTACTGCTGGGCTCTGACAATCGTACTGCTGGGCTCTGACAACCGTACTGCTGGGCTCTGATAACGGTACTGCTGGGCTCTGATAACGGTACTGCTGGGCTCTGACAATCGTACTGCTGGGCTCTGACAATCGTACTGCTGGGCTCTGACAACCGTACTGCTGGGCTCTGACAACCATACTGCTGGGCTCTGACAACCGTACTGCTGGGCTCTGACAATCGTACTGCTGGGCTCTGACAACCGTACTGCTGGGCTCTGACAACGGTACTGCTGGGCTCTGACAATCGTACTGCTGGGCTCTGACAATCGTACTGCTGGGCTCTGACAACCGTACTGCTGGGCTCTGACAATTGTACTGCTGGGCTCTGACAACCGTACTGCTGGGCTCTGACAACGGTACTGCTGGACTTTGACAACGGTACTGCTGGGCTCTGACAATCGTACTGCTGGGCTCTGACAATCGTACTGCTGAGCTCTGACAATCGTACTGCTGGGCTCTGACAACCTTACTGCTGGGCTCTGACAACCATACTGCTGGGCTCTGACAACCATACTGCTGGGCTCTGACAACCATACTGCTGGGCTCTGACAACCATACTGCTGGGCTCTGACAACCGTACTGCTGGGCTCTCTCTGTACTGCTGGGCTCTCACTGTACTGCTGAGTTGTGACAATGGTACCGATGGAGTCTATTGACTGCACACCTGAACTGTTGCCTCTTGCACCGGAGCTTTGTGTCTCTTCAGCTGAAGTTCAGAATGTACCAGTAGGAGGCACTGTCTCTTCACGCCTGCTCCTGCTATGAACCTGACCAAACTTGTCCTCAATAAGTTTACCTCTTTCACTTCCTCCACTCACTTCCTGGTTAAGAGGCGAGGTTACAGACTTGCAATTTCAATGAAAGGCTGATACAGGCAGGATAAAACACAGGCTGAGAGCTAAGCCAGTTGCAAGTTGTCAGAACGTCAAGGACAGAGAACAGCCAGAGGGAGTGACAGCAGCCGGGCAGAGGGCTATGTGTTAGTGAGTGAGAGGGCTCAGGCAGAGTGGGACAAGCTGTAGACACGCAGTATGTTTGCCAGCAGCCTGCAATTGGTGTTGCTGCTCTGGTGCCTGGGTTTGAATCGTTCAGAGACAGAGAGTGGAGAGAGTCATGGGGCTGAGGAGCCAGCACTCAGGAATGGGATGTTGCTGGCTGCCCCCGGTAACACCACTGACAGCCGTTCGCCAGCAGCAGTCTCGGAGATCAGGACGAAAGGAGCAACTGTCAAGGGAACTTCATCAGGTGAGCAGAGAGAGTTTAAAGTTAGCATACCCGAACTTCTGTCAAACCTGCAACATGAGCATTAAAGAAAATGTCTGAGACAACATCAGTGATTACAACGTGGGGAGTGTTCAGTGATTGCAGATCGGGGAATGTTCTGTGATGATAGATCGGGGAATGTTCTGTGACTACAGATCCGGGGATATTTGATGATTACAGATCGGGGAAAGTAGAGTGATTCCAGATCAGGGAACGTTCAGTGATTCCAGATCAGGGAACGTTCAGTGATTCCCAATCAGGGAATATTCAGTGATTACAGATCGGGGAATATTCAGTGATTACAGATCAGTGAATGTTCAGAGATTACAGATTGAGGAATGAACATTGATTGTTCAGAGAGCATGTACTGTGATTACAACATGAGGAATGATAAGAGATTCCAGAATTGGATTTTCAGAAGATTGCAGCAAAGGGAATAGTTGAATTTATCATTATACAGTATGAAACAGGGCCTACAGTATAACTCATTCATGCCAAACAATTCACCAAACTGAACTTGTCTCATTTGCCTGTTTGTTAAATTGCTAAATTGTCTTCTCATTGTCACATGTTCCAAGGTAGAGCGAAGAACTTTGTTTTACATTGTGTCCACATGGTTTATTTCATCGTATCAGTGTGGTATGGTCATACATATGGTCGTAGCAGGTGAGACAATAGCAGAATGCCGATGATTCAACCCTGAGTGTGGGGCACAGCTTGAAATGTCAACATTATGTTCCCCTCCATAGATGCTGCCTGACCTGCTGAGTTCCTTCAGCATTTTGTGTGTGTTGCTCTGGATTTCTGGCATATGCAGAATCTCATGTTTACAAAATGCAGTATCAGGGTTACCGTTACTGAGAAGGTGCAGTGCAGACAAACAATAATATGCAAGTCTATAACAAGGTAGAAAGAATTCCTCTTATTATTCTAGACAATCATTCAATAGTCTTTTAGCAGTGAGATAGAAGCTGTTCTTGAGTCTGATGGTGTGTGGAGCATCACCACCATCCATGGTATTAGGAAGCAATGGCCTGCAAGCCCTGGCTGCAGTGATGTGGATGTGATTTTGCCTCCAATCTCATTTGGAATTATACCTTTGTCTTATATACAATCAATCTATGTATATAAGCTATCTTTTCTATTTCCATTTATTATTTTTATTATTATTGTGTTCTTTACATCATGTCAGTGAGTTGTTTGTTATGTCTCCCCCCTCCCCCCGTGAAACAGGGACTCCTCTTTCTCTCTTATCAGGGAGAGAGAGAGCCTGTGGTATGTTGAATTACCGGGTGAATGAGTAGTCTTTGGGTTACTACAAGTCTGTGTCTTTATTGATGGCTTTCTGCATGTTTGAGTGCTTGGCGGGCGGGGGCGCTGATGTTTTATTGCTGGTGGGGGTCGGGTCATTACTTTGCTGCTGCTTATGCATGGGGGGAGCTGGGGGGGCTTTGGGGTTCTAACATTTATCTGTCATTCATTCTTTGGGGCACTCCTGTTTTCATGGATGTTTGTGAAAAAAGAGCATTTCAGAATGTATATTGTATGCATTTCTCTGACATTAAATCTACCTTTGAATCCTTACTTTATTGTGTTTTTTTCTGCTACGTTGGATCTGGAGTAACAATTATTTTGTTCTCCTTTACACTTGTGTACTGGAAATGACATTAGACAAGAATCTTGAATCTTGAAACTTTGGTCCGTATCCTTTCCTGTCCATGTGCTTGTCCCCTTTTAAGTGTTGTAATGTAATTGACCTTACCACTTCTGGCAGTGTGTTCTGTAAACATGTATCATTTGTGTGGAAAAACTTGTCCCTCAAGTCCCTTTTAAATCTTTCCTTGCTCTTTAACCTTTGTCTACTTTTGGACACCGTACACTGGGAATAAGGCTGTGGCTGTTCACCTTCTCTGTGCCTCGTGTGATTTTATAAACATCGATAAGATCACCTCTCAGACTCCTACAATCCAGAGAGAATTTTCCTGGACTATCCATCCTCTCATTATTAAAGCCCTCCAGCCCCAATAAATCCTTGTGAATAATTTTTGTACATTTTATATTTTAATGACATCTTGCCCCTAGCAGGATAACTGCAGTCCTCCAAATTATGAGGGATAGGTGGTGGGGTGGAGATGTGTCTCTACTAAAGGAGGTGTAAGGCATTCCTTCTATCCACTAGCCTGCAGATCGCCCCTTGAGCAAGGTGTAGCACCTACCTAGGTTAATGACTCTCTGGTTAAGAAATCAAAGCCTTTCAATGTTCGATTGATTTTGATGAGATCCCCCCCCTCATTCTTCTGAATTCCACTCAGTACAGGCCCAGGGCCATCAAATGCAACTCATATGATATGCCTTTCAACCCTGGAAACAATTTTGTGAACCTTCTTTGACCCCTTCCAATGTCAATGCATCCTTTCTAAGATAAGGATCCTAAAACTGCTCACAATACTCCAAGTGAGGCCTCACAAGTGCCTTATAAAGTCTTAACATTACATCTTTGCTTTTATATTCTAGTTCCCTCAAAACGAATGCTAACATTTCATCTGCCTTCCTCACCACAGGCTCAACCTGCAAATTAACCTTTAGGGAATCCGGCACAAGGGGCTCCCAAGTCTCTTTGCACCTCAGATTTCTGAACCTTCTTTCCATTTAGAAAATAGTCTACTCTTTTACTTCTTCTACCCCAGTGCATGACCGTACACTTCCCGACACTGTATTCCACCTGCCACATCTTTGCCCATTCTCCTAATCTGACTAAGTCCTTCTGTAGCCTCTCTGCTTCCTCAACTCTACCTTCCCCTCCGGCTATCTTCATATTGTCCACAAATCTGGTCACAAAGCCATCAATTCCATCATCTAAATTGTTAACATATAATGTGAAATGAAGTAGTTCCAATACAGTCCCCTGTGGAACAACACTAGTCACCAACAGCCAGCCAGAATAGGTTCCCCTTTTCTCCCACTCTTTGCCTCCTGCCAATCAGCCACTGCTTTATCCATGCTAGAATCCCTCCTGTAATAAATCTTTGTCGTAGCTTGATATGTGGCACCTTGTCAAAGGCCTTCTGAAAATCCAAGTAAACAGCATCCACCCATTCTCCTTTGTCTACCTTGTTTGTTATTTCTTCAAAGAATTCCAACAGATTTGTCAGGCAAGACTTGCCTTTGAGGAAACCATGCTGTCTACAGCCTATGTTATCATATGCTCCCAAGTACCCTGTAAACACAAATCGACTCCAACATCTTCCAAACAGCTGAGGTCAGCCTAGTTGGCATATAGTTTCCTTTCTTCTGCCTCTCTCCCTTTTTAAAGAGTGGAATGAAATTTGCAATTTTCTAGACCTCCCGAACCATGCAAGGATCGATTGATTCTAGAAATATCATTACTAATGCCACTACAAGCTCTTCAGATACCTCCTTTGGAACCCGGAAGTGTGGTCCATCTGATCCAGGTGATTTACCTACATGCAAACCTTACAGTTTCCCAAGCATCTTCTTTCTAGTAGCGGCAACTTCACTCACTTCAGCCCCCTGTCATTCTCGAACTTCCAGCTTACTGATAGTGTCTTCCACAGTGAAGGCTGAAGTGAACTACTTATTCACTTCATCTGCCATTTTGTTGTCCCCATTACTACCTCTCCAGCATCATTTTCCAACTGTCCGATATCTACCCTCGCCTCTCTTTTATTCTTTATAATGTTTATCTGAATAAACTTATGGTATCCTCTATAATATTATTGGTCAGCTTACCTTCATATTCCATATTTTCCTTCTTTATGACTTTTTACTTGCCTTCTGTTGGTTTATAAAAGCTTCCCAATCCTCTAACTTATCACTAATTTTTGCTCTAACATTTACTTCCACTTTTATGTTGGCATTGACTTCCCTTGTCAGTCAGAGTTGAGTCACCCTCTCTTTATAATACTCCTGCTTCGGGACATACCTGTCCTGAACCTTCCAAATTGCTCCTTCTTGCTGCTCTGCCATCATTCCCGTTAGTGTCCCCTTCTAATCAATTTTCCAGCTCCTCTCTTACGCTTCTGCTGTAATGCTAAAACCTTAAGCTCTCTAATCAATTATGATTTATTGAACAACACCCAATCCAGAATAGCTGATCCCCAGTCGGCTCAACCATGAGTGGCTCTGAAAAGCCATTTGTAGACATTCTACAAAAACTTCCTCTTCCAGCACCAACCTGATTTTCCCAATATACCTCCATCCTGAAATCTCCCATGACTATTGAAATATTGCCCTTCACATGCATTTTCTATCTCCCGTTGGAGTTGGCTGATTCGATGTTAGAATCAATGAGCAGATGTACCTAATATAATGGTCACTGAGTATATGTCAAGTAATTTGTTGTTTTGCTACAGCAGTACACTGCAACACATAAAAAAATCTATAAGTTATGAAAAAGGAAACAAAAAGTAGTGCGAAAGAAGAGCAAAATGGTGAGGTTGATCGACCACTCCGAAATCTGATGATGGAGGAGAGGAAGCTATTCCTAAAATACTGCGGATGAGTATTTAGGCTCCTGATGGCAGATCAGAGAAGAGGGCGTCCGAGGTGGTGAGGGTCTTTAATGAGGATGCTGCTTTCCTGAGGCACTGATATTTGAAGATGCCCTCAGTGGTGGGAAGGCTAGTGCCTGTGATGAAGCTGGTTGAGTTTACAACCCTTTGCAGCTTTTCCAGATCCTGTGCAGTGGAGTCTCCGTACCCACCAGTAATGTACCCAGTGAGAATGTTCTCATGGTATATCGGTTGAAATTTGCTCAAGTCTTTGGTGGCTCCTCAGACTCCTAACAAAGTATAGCCGCTGGCATGCCTTCATCACGGCCCTCAGTGCCTTGCTGTCCTTCCCTGCTGCCTGCTTTCACTTCTTGAGATGTGAAAGGACCCAGAGCTGGGCTGTGGGGAGGGAAAAGGGGAAGTGAAGCACCACATTAAATTCTTCAGGTAACCCACATTTTCTGTGCTCCTTTGTCTGTGCGGCTCCCTTCCCCACCACCCCTGTCGATCAGTTCTATTCCCCTTCCCCTACTGATACTATCTGCCATCTACCTTCCACCTCTCCCTTATCCAGTTCCTCATTGTGTTCCTATCAGACTGCAGCACCTGAAACCTCTTGTGCCTCCATTTATTAACCATTTATGACTAACATGAGAGGGCATAATTTTCAGGTGCAGAGGAGATGTCAGGGTTAAGTTTTTTACTCAGAGAGTGGTGAGTGCGTGGAATGGGCTGCCGGCAATGGTGATGGATATGACAGGGTCTATTAAGAGACTCCTGGATAGGTACGTGGAGCTTAGAAAAGTAAAGGGCTATGGGTAACCCTAGGTAATTTCTAAGGTAGAAACATGTTTGGCACAACATTGTGGGCCGAAGGGCTTGTATTGTGCTGTAGGGTTCCTGCGTTTCTTCCAGCCTCAGGCCTACTTTGCTTCCCTGTACACCCACCTGGCTTTGTTTCCCTATCTTTTACTGGTCATTTACTTACCTGTCACCCACCAGCCACCATCTCCCGACTCCACCCCTGCTTCTCCCTGACCTGGCTCCATCTGTCATATTGTTGCTCTTCACCTGGATCCACCTTTCATCTGTCACATGCAGCTTCACCCGCCTTCACTTTCATTTATTTATCACGTGCACGTCCAAACCTCCTGCATTATCAACCTAACGATGTGTTGGGGGCAGTCCACAGGTGTCTCTGAGTTTTGCAGCAACCACTCAACCAGGATGGAGTGTGTAAGTACAGGTACCTTTCTGATCAGGTCCACGATGAGATTTCAAAGGCAGAGCTGCCCAGCAGTTTATCTGAGTTTTGCTAGGACCAATCACTGAGTGGAATTCATTAGAAAATAATGCAAGTGCAAGTGGAGCGGCCATTGTTGTGAATGGGCCAGTGAGTGGTTTTGGCAAATCAAGCTTGGGCGAGGTAGAGTATCTGGCGAGTTTCTCTTTTTCTTCTTAATTCTTCATTCCTCAAGCCATTCCTTGAGAATGGCTCCAAGGACAGTGTTTTGTCCTGTGTCTGGGATGTGGGAAGTCTGGGAGACCGCCTGGATAAACACATCTGCACCAGATGCAATGAGTTGCAGCTCCTGAGAGAGTGCGTTAAGGAACTGAAACTGCAGCGTGATGACCTTCAGGAGAATGAAGAGCTGATAGACAGGAGCTACAGGGAGGTAGTCACCTCTAGGTTGCAGGAGATGGGTAACTGGGTGACTGTCAGGGGAAGGAGGGGAAATGCACAGCCAGTGTATACCTGTAGCCGTTCCCTCAATAATAAGTGTACCACTTTAGATTCTGTTGAAGGGGACAGCCTACCAGGGGGAGCACAGACTCTGGCATGAGTCTGGCGCAGTGGCTCTGAAGAGCAGAGAGTGAAGAGGACTACAGTGTTGACAGGAGGTTCCATATTCAGAGGAAGAGAAACAAGGTTCTGAGGGCATGATAGAGACATTCGGATGGTATGTTGCCTCCCTGGTGCCAGGATCAGGGATGTCTCGGATCATGTCTGTGGCATTCTCAAGGGCAAGGGTGAACAGCCAGAAGACTTGATATATATTGGCACCAATGACATAGACAGACAGACATACTTTATTGATCCTGAGGGAAATTGGGTTTCGTTACAGTCGCACCAACCAAGAATAGTGTAGAAATATAGCAATATAAAACCATAAATAATTAAATAATATTATGTATATTATTCCAAGTGGAAATAAGTCCAGGACCAGCCTATTGGCTCAGGGTGTCTGACACTCTGAGGGAGGAGTTGTAAAGTTTGATGGCCACAGGCAGGAATGACTTCCTATGACGCTCTGTGTTGCATCTCGGTAGAATGAGTCTTTGGCTGAATGTACTCCTGTGCCTAACCAGTACATTATGAAGTGGATGGGAGTCATTGTCCAAGATGGCATGCAACTTGGACAGCATCCTCTTTTCAGACACCACCACCAGAGAGTCCAGTTCCACCCCTACAACATCACTGGCCTTACGAATGAGTTTGTTGATTCTGTTGGTGTCTGCTACCCTCAGCCTGCTGCCCCAGCACACAACAGCAAACGTGATAGCACTGGCCACCACAGACTTGTAGAACATCCTCAGCATCGTCCGGCAGATGCTAAAGGACCTCAGTCTCCTCAGGAAATAGAGACGGCTCTGACCCTTCTTGTAGACAGCCTCAGAGTTCTTTGACCAGTCCAGTTTATTGTCAATTTGTATCCCCAGGTATCTGTAATCCTCCATCCTGTCCACACTGACCCCTTGGATGGAAACAGGTAGATAAGGTGAGGAGGTCCTGAAGAGAGATTTTAGGGAGCTAGGTAGAAAGCTGAGAAACAGGACCTCCAGAGCAGCAATCTCTGGTGAGGTAAGAATAGAATAAAAGGGTTGACTGTTTTCTAAATGGCAAGAAAATTTAAAAATCTGGGAGCCCTTGTGCAGGAATCCCTGAAGGTTTTTTAGGAGGTTGAATCTGTGGTGAGGAAAGCAAATGTGATGTTAGCATTTATTTCAAGAGGACTAGAATATAAAAGCAAGGATGTAATGTTGAGGCTTTATAAAGCACTGATGAGGCCTTATTTGGAAAATTGTGAGTAGTTTTGGGCCCTTTATTTTAGAAAGAATGCATTGATATTAGAGAAGGCTCAAAGGAGAGTCACAAAAAATGATTCCAATTTTGAACAGCTTGACAAATTAAGAATGTTTGATGGCTCTGGGCCTCTATTCAGTAGAATTCAGAAGAATGAGGGTGACCTCATTGAAACCTATCGAATGGTGAAAGGCCTTGATAGAGTGGATGTGGAGAGGATGTTTGTGGGCCGAAGGCCTTGTGCTTTATTTTTTCTATGTTTCTATGGTGGGAGCATCCAGGACCAGAGGACACAGCCTCAGAATTGAGCAGCATCCTTTCAGAACAGAGATGAGGAGGGACTTCTTTAGCCTGGGAGTGGTGAAGCTGTGGAGACTGTCTTTATATATATTTAAGGCAGAGGCTTATAGATTCTTGATTGGTCAGGGCATGAAAAGATACGGGGAGAAGGCAGGCGACTGGGGCTGAGAGGAAAATTGGATCAGCCATGATGGAATGGTGGAGCAGCCTTGATAGGCCAAATGGCCTAATTCTGCTCCTGTATTTTATGGTACTATGGTGTTACCACACATTCCTGCTGCAACATAGTATTGTCCACCATGGTCAGCAAAACAAAACAGAATTGAACAAGCAACAAAACCACAGCAAAACTACAAAACTACAGCCTCTTTCCTCATTCTCACCAACACACACGGCATTCCTCCAACTCCAGAACTGGCCTCTGGACCTCCGGGCTTCATCATCAGGCCTCGACTACTGGCATCTGATAGTATTCAGTCTTCAATCTTCGGTATTGATCCCCCTCCCCACCTCCCGGACTAGCTGATGACGTGACACTGAGGCGTGAACTAGTACATCAACTGATGGCTCTCGGTGTTCCCATGTACCTCTACTTGTAGTGCAGGAGGTCCCTTTGCATCGACTGATGGTGTTCCCATGTACCTCTACTTGTAGTGCAGGAGGTCCCTTTGCATCAACTGATGGTGTTCTCATGTACCTCTACTTGTAGTGCAGGAGGTCCCTTTGCATCAACTGATGGTGTTCTCATGTACCTCTACTTGTAGCGTAGGAGGTCCTTTTCTTTTCTGGCTCTCTCCCTGTACATTCTCAGTTCTAATGCACAGTCTCAACCCGGAACACTGACTATCCCTCTGCCTCCACAGAGTTCCTTATAATCTGCCAAGAGAACAAAGTAGTTACTATCAGGTTGTAGAGACAGCCACTGTCTCACAGCTTCAGTCTGTGTGGAGTTTGTACAGTCTCCCTGTGAATGCTTGCATTTCCTTGCCAAAGGTAGGTTAGCTTGCTACTGGAAAATGCTCCCTGTACAGCTGGGTTGTGACTTGGCAGAAATTTATAGGTTAGGTTTCTGTGATAATTATCCAGGATGGGAGGTGTTAATTCTGTGAGTCAGCACAGACTCGATGGACAGACCATCCTCTTCTTGGTAGGAGATATGAAAATGATATGAAAATCACAGATAGGATTACTATGGGAACAAGCAGTCTGGTTGAGCTGTTGATGAGGGTTGCCAGAGGGAGAAGAAACACTATTGAAGGGCTGTAAGTGGCTCTGATTGTTGATGAGTGCATTTAGAGTGGGGGGAATATTAAACATGACCAATGGAGTGTGAAAACTGTAGCAGTGAGCCTGCTCACCAGTTTATATTCTTGTACATTCCTTCCTCCACATTCTCTGTCTCCCGACTTCATCAACAACCTTTCACCTCTGCACCCTTGATTCTTCCCTGTCAGAGCTATTCCCTCTCTTCTCCTCTCATTCAGAAAGTTAAAACTACCTTTTTATTTACTCCCTCCCAGTTCTGGTCAAGCGCCTTTGACCTGAGATGTTAATTCTTGTTCTCTCTTTTCACAAATCAAGTTCAACTTTATTGTCGCATCACACACTAAATGCTGGAGGGACTCAGCAGGCAAGACAGCCTCTATGGAAGTAAGTGCAGTTGATATTTTGAAGGGCCTTGAACTGAAACATCAGCTGTTTACTCTTTTTCATTGCCACTGCCCAGCCTGCTGAGTTCCTCCAGCGTCTTGTGTGTGTTGCTTGGATTTCCAGCATCTGCAGATTTTCTCGTGCACATTTCCTTGGCCTTCTGAGTAAGCATAGGTGCTGACGTGTTTGTGATTCATGTTTATCGTCATCTGGCTGTACATATTAACAAACCAATGAAACAACATTCCTCCAGACCAGGGAGCATCCGTAAAACATGTATCACATTTCACAGGGAGCGCACAAGCCAAAATATTACCACAAGTAAATGAATAAAATGTAATTTGAGATGCATGTAATGTGCTGAGCAGGTGAACAGCTGTCAGCGGTGGCAGGGTATTCATTAGTCTCACAGCCTGAGGGGAGAAGTTGTTTCCCAGTCTGGCAATCCGAGCCCTGATCTTCCTGTACCTCTTTCCTGGTGGTAGTGGGTCAAAAAGATTGTGGGAGGGGTGGTAGGGTTCCTCAACAATGCTTTGGGCCCTTTGTATACAATGCACCTAGTAATTGTCACTAATAGGAGGGATGGAGTCCAAATGTTGCCTGACCCGCTAGCTGCTTCTAATGTTATATATTTTTATGAACATAGACCATGGAACAGTCCACACTGGAATGGGCTCCTTGGCCCACAATATCTATATCTACAGTGAGGCCAATTTAAACTGCCTCCATTCTTTCCAAGAGTATCCCTCCATCCTCAGCCTATTCGTGCACCTGTTTAAATGTCTCTAAACATTGTTAATGTATCTGCCACCAATATCCCTGATGAGGCTTCAGACCACAATTGGAGTATTGTGAGCAGTTTTGGGGCCCCTAATCTAAGAAAAGATATGCTGGCGATGGAGAGGGACCAGAGGAGGTTCACGAGAATAATCCCAGGAATGAAATGTTAACATATGAGGAATGTTTGATGGCTCTGGGCCTGTACCAGAAACAGAATCAGACCGAGAATCCGGTTTATCATCACCGGCATGTGCAGTTCAGTGCAATGCATACAGAGAAGAAAAAGAAAAAGACAGAATAAAATAATAATAATAATAAATAAGTAAATTAACTACAGTATATGTATATTGAATAGATTTAAAATCATATAAAAACAGAAATAACATTTATTTAAAATGTGAGGTAGTGTCCGGGGGTTCAATGTCCATTTAGGAATCGGGTGACAGTGGGGAAGGAGCTGTTCCTGAATCACTGAGTGTGTGCCTTCAGGCTTCTGTACCTCCTACCTGATGGTAACAGTGGGAAAAGTCCATGGCCTGGGTGCTGGGGGTCCTTAATAATGGACGTTGCCTTTCTGAGACACTGCTCCTTGAAGATATCCTGGGTACTTTGTAGGCTAGTACCCAAGATGGAGCTGACTAGATTTACAAGCTTCTGCAGCTTCTTTCGGTCCTGTACAGTAGCACCCCACCCCCTCCCCCCATACCAGATGGTAATGCAGCCTGTCAGAATGCTCTCCATGGTACATCTATAGCAGCTTTTTGAGTGTTTTTGTTGACATGCTAAATCTCTTCAAACTCCTAATGAAATATAGTCGCTGTCTTGCCTTCTTTATAACTACATCGATATGTTGGGACCAGGTTAGATCCTCAGAGACCTTGACACCCAGGAACCTGAAACTGCTCACTCTCTCCACTTCTGACCCCTCTATGAGGATTGGTATGTGTTCCTTTGTCTTACTCTTCCTGAAGTCCACAATCAGCTCTTTTGTCTTACTGACGTTGTTGCTGCGACACCACTCCACTCGTTGGCATGTCTCACTCCTGGAGTTCAGAAGAACAAAGGTATCTCACTGAAGTATATTGAATACTGTATGGAGGGTTGTGGACAGGATGTTTCCAACAGTGGAGGGTTCCAGGACCAGAGGGCACAGCCTCAGAATAGAGGGATGTCTATGTACAACAGAGATGAGGAGTAATTCTTCAGCCGGAAGGTAACGAATCTGTGGAGTTAATTGCCAGGACAGCTGTGAAGCACAAGTAATGGGTATATTTAAAGTGGAGGTTCAAAGGTTCTTGGTTAGACAGGGCATCAACCGTTATGGGGAGAATGCTGAAGAACAGGGTTGAGAAGAATAATAAATTGAATTGAATCAACTTTATCTCTTACATCATTCACATACATTAGGAGTAAAAATCTTTACCTAATGTCTCCATCTAAATGTGCAATTTATAGTAATTTGTAATAAATAGTATATACAATAGGATAGTCAATATAACATAGAAATACAATTGTATCAGGGTGAATTAATTCGTCTGATGGCCTGGTGGAAGAAGCTGTCCTGGAGCTTGTTGGTCCGGCTTCAAGGCTGGGCTACCGTTTCTCCGATGATAGCAGCTGGAACAGTTTGTGGTTGGAGTGACTTGGGTCCCCAAAGATCCTCAGGCCCTTTTTACACTCCTGTCTCTTTAAATGTCCTGAATAGTGGGAAGTTCACATCTACAGATGAGCTGGGCTGTCCTCACCACTCTCTGCAGAGTCCTGTGATTGAGGGAAGTACTGTTCCCATGCCAGGCAGTGATGCAGCCAGTCAGGATGCTCTCAGTTATGCCCCTGAGTCCTTAGGATTTTGGGAGTCATGCCAAATTTCTTCAACCGTCTGAGGTGAAAGAGACGCTGTTGTGCTTTTTTCAACACACAGCCAGTATGTACAGACCATGTGAGATCTTTGGTGATATATATGCCAAGGAACTTAAAGCTGTTCACTCTCTTAACCCCAGATCCATTGATGTTAATAGGGGTTAGCCTGCCTCCATTCCTCCTGTAGTCCACAACCAGCTCCTTTGTTTTTGTGACCTAAGGGAGATGTTGTTTTCTTGACACCACTGTGTCTGTAGGCTGCCTAATTATTGTTTGAGATTAGGCCAGGAAGTGTAGTGTTGCCAGCAGATTTAGTTAGCAGATTGGAGCTGTGGGTGGCAACACAGTCATGGGTGTACGGGGAGTAAAGGAGGGGACTCAGTACGTAGCCCTGAGGGGCTCCTGTGTTGAGGGTTACAGGGGCAGAGGTGAGGGAGCTCACTCTTGGCACCTGCCAGTGATCTGACAGGATCTAGCTACACCAGGCAGGGTGAAGGCCGAGGTCTCTGAGCTTCTTGTCAAGCTTGGAGGGAATTATGCTATTGAATGCTGAAGTATAGTCCAAGAACAGTATTTTCACATAAGCATCCTTCTTCTCCAGGTGTGTAAGGACGGTGTGTAGAGCTGTGGCTATTGCGTCGTCTGTCGATCGGTTGTGTCGGGAGGTGAATTGTAGCAGGTCCATTGTAGGTAGCAAACTGCAGATGTAGTTCTTCACCAGCCTCTCAAAGCATTTGCTTATTATTGAAGTGAGTGTGACAGGATGCCAGTACAGGGACAACGGTGGATGTTTTGAAGTAAGAGGACACTCTACACTGGGAGAGGGAGAGATTAAAACTGTCTGTAAACACACCTGCCAGTTGTGCTGCGCACATCCTGAGTACCCGCCCTGGGATGCCGTCCGGTCCCGCAGCCTTGTGACTGTCCACTTGTTGGAAACACCTGCGTACCTCAGCTTAGAGATGACCAAGCAGCAGGTCACTTTGGCAGCTCTCCTCAGGGGCTCAGTGTTGACAACAACAAATCAAGCGTAAAAAAGATTTAGTTCATCTGGGAGAGAGACAGCGATGTCGGCAGCACCACTGTGCTTAGCTTTGAAGTCTGTGATGGTGTGCAGACCTTGCCAGAAGCTGTTTGTGTTGTTGGTGGAGAGTTGTGTCTGGATCTTGTTCCTGTATTGTTTTGCAGACTTGATGACTTTGCGCAGATCGTAGCTGCATTTCATGAGGTCCTGTTGCTTGCTGGCAATGTAAGCTCTGTGTCACGCAGTGAGTGTAGCTTGTACGGAACTGGTGATCCAGGGTTTCTGGTTTGGATCGACCCTGATGGAGGAAAATATCCTCGATGCAATTCTGGATGAAGCTTGTGACTCCTTCCAAGATGGAATCTTATGACCCCCCCCCCCCCTTCCAAGATGGAATGGCGGACCAGACACCATGGGCCAAATTGTCTATTTCTGTTTCTGTCTTAGGAGATTGTATGTGTCCATCAGAATAAAAGGTAAAGATAACAAGTGTAGGGAATCTTGGTTTTCAAGAGATATTGAAGAGAAAAAAGGAGGTGCATAGCAGGTTGGATCAAATGAGGTGCCTGTGGAGTACAGATGCAAGAGAACTCCTCAGAAAGAAATCAGGAGAGACAAAGAAAGGCATGAGGTGGCTCTAGCAGACAAGATGAAGGAGAATCCTAAGAATTCTATAGATATATTAAGAGCAAAAGGATAGTAAGGGATAAAATTGGTCTGCTTGAAGATCAGAGTGGTCGGCTATGTATGGAACCAAAAGAAATGGGGGAGATCTTAAATGGGTTTTTTTATGTTCATATTTACTAAAGAAACTGGCATGGAGTCAATGGAAATAAGGCAAGCAGGTAGTGAGGTCATGGAACCTATACAGATTGAAGAGGAGGAGGTGCTTGCTTCTTGAGGTAAATCAGAGTATATACATCTCCAGGACCTGACAGGGTATTCCCTCGGACCTTGAAGAAGACTAGTATTGAAATTGCAGGGGAGGAGGTGTTTGCTACCCTGAGGCAAATCAGGGTGGATAAATCCCCAGGTGTTCCCTCAGATCCTACGGGAGGCAAATGCAGAAGTAGCCAGGGCCCTAGCAGAGGTATTTTAAACATCCTTAGCAAGAGGAGAGATGCAAAAGGACTGGAAGATAACCATTGTTCCACTGTTTAAAAAAGGCTCTAAACAGAAACCAGGAATTTATAGGCCAGTGAGCCTGACATCAGTGTGGGAAGATTATCGGAAGGAATTCTAAGGGAGCAGGTGTATAAGTATTTTGATAAACAAGGACTAATTAAGGGTAGTCAGCATGGGTTCGTGTGTGGTAGGTCATGTCTAACCAGTCTGTTTTTTGAGGAAGTTAGCAGGAAAGTGGATGTTGACTCCATGGACTTTAGCAAGGCCTTTGACAAGGTCCTGCATGGGAGGCTGGTCAAGAAGGTTCAATCGCTCAGCACTCAGGATGGGGTGATAAATTGGATTAGACATTGGCTTTGTGGGAGAAGCCAGAGAGTGGTAGTAGAGGGTTGCCTCTCTGGCTGGAGGCCTGTGACCAGTGGTGTGCCTCAGAGATCATTGTTTGACATCTATATCAATGATCTGGATGATAATGTAGTTAACTGGATCAGAAAATTTGTGGATGGCACCAAGTTTGGGGCTGTAGTGGACAGTGAGGAAGAATGTCATGGTTTGCAGAGGGATCTGGATCAGCTGGAAAAATGAGCTGAAAAATGGCAGGTGGAATTCAATGCAGACAAGTGCGAGGTGTTCACTTCAATTGGAATGACCAGGGTAGGTTTTACACAGTAAATGGTAGGCACTGAGGAGTGTGGTAGAACAAAGGGATCTGGGAATATCAGTCCAGAATTAGTTGAAAATGGTGTCACAGGTAGATAGGGTTATAAAGAAAGCTTTTGACACATTGGTCTTCATAAATCTAAGTATTGAGTACAGAAGATGGATGTTATGTTGAAGTTGTGTAAGATGGTTGTGAGGCCTGATTTGGGGTGTTGTCTGCAGTTTTGGTCACCTACCTGCAGGAAAGATGTAAACAAGGTTGAAAGAGTATAGAGAAAATTTACAAGGATGTTGCTGGGTCTGGAGGACCTGAGTTATAAAGAAAGATTCAATAGGTTAGAACTGTGTTCTTCAGAATGTAGAAGATTGAGAGGAGATTTGATAGAGGTATACAAAATTAAAAGGGGTATAGATAGGTCAGATGCAAGCAGGCTTTTTCCACTGAGGTTGGGCGGGACTACAACCAGAGGTTATGGTTTAAGGTGAAAGGTGAGAAGTTTAAGGGAAACATGAGGGGGAATGTCTTCACTCAGAGAATCATGAGCATGTTGAATGAGCTGCCAGCACAAGTGGTGCATGCAAGCTCGATTTCAACATTTAAGAGAAGTTTGGTTGGGTACGTGAATAGTAGGGATATGGAGGGCTGTGGTTCCAGTGCAGGTGGATAGGAGTAGGCAGTTTAAATGGTTTGGTATAAATTAGATGGGCTGAATAGCCCGTGCTGCATTTCTCTATTACTCTATGACTCCTAATCGGGGGATTGCTGGCAACTCAGCTTGAATGGCCTATCTCAATAAATACAATAAATCTTAATTTGATGCAGCCATCCCAGGTCTTACCAGGTCTGATGTGAATTACCATTCTGATCCTTTCCCTTCCAACTTCATACCTCCCACTCCCACACTCCATGACAATCTTATCCAAAGCTCTGCTCCCATTCTGACCCTTGTTCAGCAGAAACCCATGTCCAGTGCTACTGCCCCTACAGCAAAATACCCAAACTATGTCTGTGATCTTCTCCAGTACTAAAGTGTAAGGTGCAGACAATTCATGGTCATGGGGGGAGGTAATATGGGAGCAACAAGTATGGGATTTGGCTGCATTAATTAAGGTCCACAGCTCAGTTCAGCTCCACTGTGGACTGTAACAAGCTCTGCTGTGAAAGGAGGAGGGTTGGGCATGCAGCTAGCAACCCCATCCCATGAAAATCTGGTGCTACAGAAACCCCAACAGTATCTCCAAAGACCACATCTCTGCGAGCGGTAGGGTCTTTGGAGATTGGTTACACCTGGGGATAACTTGAATGACCAGTCCAGGACAGAGCTGCTGTCAGTGACCTAAGCCCCCATATCAGGGATATACTTAAGAAGAAGACAGTTCAGATGAACGACTGCTCCAGGTTGAGAACAGTCTGGTTATTTGCAGACAGTTACCTGGGATGGGCTGGAAATTGTGCTTGTGATAGAGACTAAAGTTAACTCTGCAGATGCTGCATACAGGAAATAAACGAGACTGTGTGAAATACTCATCAAGTTAGGCAGCCTCTGCAGAGAAAGAAGCAGAGTTAATGTTTCCATTTTTAAATGATCTTTCAGCCTAGTGCAGGAGTTCCCAACCTTTTTTATGTCATGGACCCCTACAATTAACAGAGGGAGCACCTCACCATGATAGGAGTCAGGACAGAAGGAGTTTCAGCACCTCAGACGGGTAATTGGGGATCGGTATAATAGGTACTGCCCCTTGTCTGCCACACTAACTCCAGAAAAGTGAGCAAACTTCTCCAACTCTCTTAGAAAGAGCCGATTCAATCTGCTTCCACCCCAACTGTGCTGCAGGAAAACTGTTTCTAACACAGATCTGCATAGATTTAGCAGCAGCTATGGAAATTAATAAACAGTCTGCATTTTGGAAGAAGACCCTTCATCAGGACTGGAAAGGAAGGGGGAAGAAGCCAGAATAAGAAGGTGGTGAGAGGGTTCCACGTGGCTTTCTGTTCTGTTTTCCTTCCTCCCAGTGTGAACTCGCTGAGACTCCCAGGTACTGCGATCAATTGACTGCTTCTCCCCCTCCCCAAAGCGCTCCCACCTTCTTATTCTTGCTTCTTCCTTCTTCATTTCCAGTCCTGATGAAGATTCATGGCTTGAAATGTCAATTGTTCATTCCTCCGCATAGGTGCTGCCCGATCTGCTGTGTTCCTCCAGTATTTTATATGTGTTGCTCTGCATTGCCAGAGTCTGTTACAGCTCTCTGGTTCTGTTACTAATCTCTTTCCATCTCTGGCCTCTGCTTCTACATCACTCCTTAAATTGGAACTCCTTGTCTTTTTACACTTCGGCTAAAGCAGTCTTGGCCTTGAACACGACTCTGCTCCAGGACAACACCATAATGTTTTTAGTTTATTCATGCGAATAGCCCTCCTTATCTCTGGAACTTTGTTGATCGTTTTGTTCTGCACTCATTCTGAGAACTTCACCTGTGGGCATCATGCTAACGTAGCCTCCGTGCCCCTGGTTAGCCCCCGTTTGCCTAGGATGAATCGCCCTGCCGATAGTGCAATACTTCGGTATAAATATGGAGTGATGCCCCCCACAGTACACGCTCGCAATACAAATACCAGACAATACACCCAAAAGCGAGTCTATAATTACAACCTTATAGTTATCTCTTGGTGATGGGTTAGTAAAAACAGATAATCTAAAGGTGCCAAATAAATAAATTTATCAGTTTGTGATCATAATATTTTAATACATTGCTCACACCTCCAGATCCATCCACAATGACCTTCAAAGCCTTCAGCCACCGTCCGAACTGCTGACGTCCAGGCGGTGGTGGTGTCAGGAATAAGATCACCTGTCACTTGTAACACTGTCTGTATACCGACTCTGCCACGGATGACTGCAGCTCCTCTTTTGGAGCTGTTCTGAGGACCAGCAAGACCCATGGGAGACAATCATGCCAACACTCATCTGTCAGAGAAGCCCTCAGGGCAGCTCACAGGGGCTATCGGATTGCAGCTGATATGCCATGGTGTGAAGTTCCCTAACGCTGAGGTTCTCAGCCTTCGCCGCCCAGAAATCTGATACAAATTGGGGACTGCGGTCAGAGGAAATATCAGATGGGGTACCAAAGCAAGCAATCGAGGTGCGGATGAAAGCCTGAGAAATGTTGTTGTCGATGCTAGAGGGGCAGCCTCTGGCCATTTGGTGCTATGGTCCACCATGGTAAGGAGGTGTGTGAAACTGCGGGAGTGGGGAAAGAGGATCAAGAAGGTCCTCATTGACATATAACCATCATATACCCATATAACAATTACAGCACTAAAACAGGCCATCACGGCCCTTCTAGTCCGTGCCAAATGCTGACACTCACCTAGTCCCACTGACCTGCACTCATCCCATAACCCTCTATTCCTTTCTTGTCCATATACCTATCCAATTTTACTTTAAATGACAATATCGAACCTGCCTCTACCACTTCTACTGGAAGCTTGTTCCACATAGCTACCACTCTCTGCGTAAAGAAATCCCCCCTCGTGTTACCCTTAAACTTTTGCCCCCTAACTTTCAACTCATGTCCTCTTGTTTGAATCTCCCCTACTCTCAATGGAAAAAGCCTATCCACGTCAACTCTATCTATCCCCCTCATCATTTTAAATACCTCTATTAAGTCCCCCCTCAACCTTCTACACTCCAAACTTAGGTGCTGAAACGCAGGTAACATTCTGGTAAATCTCCTCTGTACTTTCTCTATTTTGTTGACATCTTTCCTAAATTCGGTGACCAGAACTGTACACAATATACTCCAAATTTGGCCCTACCAATGCCTTGTACAATTTTAACATTACATCCCAACTCCTATACTCAATGCTCAATTTATAATCAATAAATAAAGGCCAGCATATCAAAAGCTTTCTTCACCACCCTATCCACATGAGATTCCACCTTCAGGGAACTATGCACCATTATTTCTAGATCACTCTGTTCTACTGCATTCTTCAATGCCCTACCATTTACCATGTATGTCCTATTTTGATTATTCCTACCAAAATGTAGCACTTCACACTTATCAGCATTAAACTCCATCTGCCATTGTTCAGCCCACTCTTCTAACTGGCCTAAATTTCTCTGCAAGCTTTGGAAACCTACTTCATTATACACAACGCCATCTATCTCAGTATCATCTGCATACTTACCACCCCATCAATCAGATCATTAATGTATATGACAAACAACATTAGACCCAGTTAAGACCAGTAGTCACTGGCCTCCAATGGGACAAACAGTTATCTACCACTACTGTCTGGCATCTCCCATCCAGCCACTGTTGAATCCATTTTGCTACTTCAATATTAATACCTAACGATTGAACCTTCCTAACTAACCTTCCATGTGGAGCTTTGTCAAAGGCCTTACTGAAGTCCATATAGACAACATTCACTGCTTTACTCTCGTCAACTTTCCTAGTTACCCCTTCAAAAAATTCAATAAGATTTATCAAACATGATCTTCCACGCACAAATCCATGTTGACTGTTCCTAATCAGACCCTGTCTATTATATATATTATATTATATATATTATAATATATATATTATATATATTATATTATATATTATATATACTTTATTATTATTAATATATTATATTGACATGGTCAAAGGGTCATTCAGAAAGTGCCGATAGCATTCGAAGATGGTGGTTAATTTTGCCTGCTGGAACTCCGCACAGGCTGCAGTCCAATCACTCACGTCCTTTCTGAGGCCATGCCACACAAACTTGAATGCAACCAGTTTCTGTGATCCTTCCAGTTCAGATGCAAGAGGCCATGTACGGAATTAAAAACGTCCACTTCCAGTTTGCGGGCACTATGGGGCGAGGGTGACCATATGAGACATCACACAGGAGAGAAACTCCAGATTTCCTGAACTTAATGTCAGCCAACCTCACGCTGTGACTGCTGCCGTGAAGCCTGGACTTCTGGGTCAGTAGCTTGGTCAGTTGTCATGCCAGCATACCCAACCGCTGTGTGTACGGCCTCAATGGCCGGCCACGAGAGGCAATCAGCCTCGGCACTATTATTCCCCTTGATTTGTTGTATATCATTTGTGAACTCTGATATTTACATCAGTTGGTCATCGTATGCACGAGTCAATGTACACTGTGAAATGGCGACCCTCTAGAACAGCATGAAAATAGTGGACAGCCAGATAGGGACTGAGAAGCATATGGTCAAACGTGCTGTAGTTTCTTTTGGGAGGATGGAACTACCAGTTGAAGTGGCTGCCACATGCCTCTAACCAACTGTTCATGCACAGCAACCAGAGCAAAGTCTGAAGCAGCAGTAGTAATTGCTATAGGTGAGTTGGAGAGTGGGTGCACCCGTAGGGTCGCAATGGAAACAGCTTATTAGGCATCATCAAAGGCCCTGGCCCTGTCCACTGACAAGTCAAGCATGTGATTAAGAGTTATCACCTTCAAGTGCACTATACAGGGGAAGCACAAGTTCACAAGTGGAATGAATGGGTGATAGAAATTCACCGTGCCCAAAAACTCCTGTAGTTTTTTTTAGTAGTGCAGGGTGGTGGGAAATACACAATTACGGCTACTTTTGAGGGGAGTGATTTTGCACCTTCTGTGGAGATGTGATGACCAAGAAATACAATGCTTGACAACCCAAACTGGTAGTTAGCAGGGTTAAAAATCAACCCTTGTTGGCTTAAGTGCTCCAAATGTGTGGAGATGTGATACGTGTTCGGATTTGGATGCACTGGCGACAGGTAAATCGTCCAGATAAACAAAAAGAAAATCTAAGTCTTTCAATACAGGGTCTATCAGCCGATGTAAAGTCTGGGCTGTATTTTTCAGCCCAAATGGGATGCACAGAAACTCAGAGGTCAAATGTGGTTATCACAACTGTCTTGGAGATGTCCTCCGAGTACACGGATACCTAATGGTAGCTCCTAACTAGATCAACTTTGGAAAAAATTAACTTTCCAGCTAAATGTGCCAAGAAGTCTTGGTAGTATAGGACCAGGTAACAATGGGGGTGGTGACCTTATTAAGGTGTTGGCAGTCACACATAAGAAGCAACCATCATCGGACTTAGGAGCCAATGGAGGGGTGAAGCCCAGCAGCAATTCGACCCGCATACAAGGCCGAGTCTTTCCATATTGGCAAACCTAGCCTTCAAGGTTGCCAGCTTTTCTGGGTCCAGTTTATATGTGCAGGAATGGACTGGCCAGCCAGATGTAGAAATGTGGGGCTTGTAGTGGAGAATGTGGGCTTGGTGAGGCTTGGGAACTCACCCAACAGTCGAGAAACTCACAGGTGGCGGTATATTTACTTCATAGAGTCGCTGTGGGGAACTTACTGCAGGAACAGAGTAACAATCCAAAGTCCTTGACACCCATAAGGCGACAGTTCTTAAGATCGACTCCTTGTCCTGGGCACACACGAAATCTGCACTGAGCAGAAGTCTAGCCACTTTAGCCAGGACGAATTCCCATGACTAACGTCACCCACTGATGCAGTGTCACCAGTCGTGCCTTGTAAGTCTGGATCCTTAGTAATCTTCAGTGAGGTTTGGTTGCTCTTTGCCTTCTTATCAGTAGGTGATGCTGTCAGCACACTCACTTGAGCATCTGTGTTACACTGGAAGGGAGTCTGTAATAAACAGTAAACAACCCTGGCAGCTGGAACCCACGGTGTTCACAGAGCTCTGATGTCCTGATGAGCTGGGACTGTCGAAGCTGATGGCACCTCTTCGTGTTCCTACCAAAGCGGGCATAGTAAAACGCAGGCCTGGCATCGACTGTTTGGTGTCTGCGGGTGTCCTTATGTTGGGGGCCTTGCTGACCAGGCTTATTGAGGTAGAGAAAGGAGGAGGAATGATGCACCACTGCCTGGCTGAGTGTACACTATGCAAGCTCCCTATACCCCGTCACGGGTACATTGGCGAGGGCTATGTGAACTTGATCAGGCATTTGCTGCATTAAGAGTTCATTAAAAATAAAACAAGGATGGCGATTTACCAGGAGGGACAACATGCAGTCCATTATCTCTGACAGCATAGCATCACTGAAGCCAGGCAAGGAGAGCGACTGTTTGGAGCACTTGGACTCCGATAGTCCGTAAGTCTGTAAAAGGTGAGTTTTCAGAAATTGGTATCTATCGTGTTCTAGTAGACTCGCCACTCTTGCAGCCATGGAGTTGCCGAGTGACACAATTACTTAGTAGATTTTGGTGTCGTTAACGATGACTTATCGCAGTGAGAATTGTACAAACCGATTTTGGCACTTTGCTCTGAAAGCTCCTGCAGTTTCAAAGCAACTGTGTTGGCCAACATGTTCAATAACTCTGGAGTCATCCCAAAGCATCGGGGTCATCAATGTAGGTTAGCACAAATAAAACATGTGAGGCATTTTATATTTAAAATAAAACCATAACAGCTCATTTATATTACTCAGAACACTGAACACAAAGCGTGGTAAAATTACTTTGCATAATATGTCACCACGTCGGACTAGCCTCCTAAAGTGAACCCCAACTCAATCTTGGTGTTTGGGAATTATGTATGTTTCCATCAATTACATTATCCTACAATATTATTATTTAGATGATTATTATGGATCATCTTATCTGTAACAATCAATTACTCATCATATTATTTGTAGGACTCTGACTCTAGAACTGTGATAAACTGCTACAGGGTCCTATAATTTGTTGGATTGTTTCTGGTTTCTCAACATTTTCTGTATTTATCATCTCGAATTTGTTGGTCTTT
The DNA here is from genome assembly GCF_030144855.1 of Hypanus sabinus. Taxonomy (NCBI): domain Eukaryota; kingdom Metazoa; phylum Chordata; class Chondrichthyes; order Myliobatiformes; family Dasyatidae; genus Hypanus; species Hypanus sabinus. Next base: position 191,779,406 of record NC_082708.1, read on the forward strand.
TATTATGTATTTTTGATTATTTTTTGTGTTAACCAGCTGGTCCTGTGTTGCTACAATGAACCCCTCTGTTTCTGGGAAGAGGTCTCCAACACTGAGCCAAGCGTTCGACGCTTTCTGTCTTCTGTAGTGTCAATTTCTTCATTTTTCTGGGTTGTGTTCCCATTTAATAGGAAGTGATGTGAACTTCTTATCAGAATTGCTTATGCTCATGTGGAGTGCTGAATTTTGGCTTTGCTGACAAAAAAGAAGTTTTATCTGACTGTTGTGTAATTCTTTTTTATGTCTGTTATTCCTTTTCCTCCTTCTGTCCTAGGTGGAGTTAGCCTAAGTGCATTCAAGGGAACATAGTGTTTTCTAAAATTTAAAAGATTCAGTCAAGTTTGTGTAACCCTCTCACCTTAGGCTCGTAATGCGTTAGCTATTACTGTGAGTACAAGCTAACAGCAATTTAATTGTACAATGCATGGAAAAAACGATGAGAACATTGAAGGAACACATCTAGGGTAAATATGATTTGGGTATACACAAACATAAAAGTTTGAATGTTCCTTCCAAGGAAAACAAAGGCAATTGCCAGGAAACAGTCATTTAACTCACACCAGTATAACATTAGATTGAAATTGTATTGACAAAATATTTAAAAATATAACATCCAAACTAATACTATATATGTGTGTGTATATATATATTTTTATACACACACACACACACACACACATATATATATATATATATATATATATATATATATATACACACACACACACAACGTCCAAGGAAAGGGCTTTACCCAATTCCCTCGGGATCAATAAAGTCTATCTGTCTGTCTGTCTCCAAGGTTACGTGTAAGAGTGATAGCTGTGTGGAACGAGCTTCCAGTAGAAGTGGTAGAGGCAGTTTTGATATTGTCATTTAAAGTAAAATTGGATAGGTATATGGACAGGAAAGGAATGGAGGGTTATGGGCTGAGTGCAGGCCAGTGGGACTAGGTGAGTGTCAGCGTTCAACATGGACTAGAAGGGCTGAGATGGGCTGTTTCTGTTCTGTAATTGTTATATGGTTATATATGGTTACAGATGCAAAGTGAAATGAAATGCAGTTATCATCTAACCAGAAATGCAAAGAATAGTGTTTTTTCCAAAATAACTGTGAATAAAAACTAAGTGCTGCAGCACACGAAACTAGAAGTAGCGAGATAGTACAATATGGGTGCAATACAGCTTAGCGCTGTGATATGAGGTTCAGCAGAGTCACAGCCTTAGGGAGGAAGCTCTTCCTGTGCCTGCTGGTGCGGGAGCAGAGGCTCCTGTAGTGTCTACCAGATGGGAGGAGAGTAAAAAGTCCATGGTTAGGGTGAGATGCATCCTTGATAATGCTTTTCACCCTGCTCAGGCAGCGTTTACGGTAGATGTTCTCAATGGTGGGCAATTGGGTGCTGATAATCCACGGGGCAGTTTTCATCACCCGCTGGAGTGCTTTGTGGTCCGATACGGGACAATTGCCATACCTCACTGAGATGCAGTTGGTGAGTATGCTCTCAATGGTACAGCGGTAAAAGTCCGTCAGTATCCTGGGACAGAGGTGAGCTTTCTTGATGCATCACAGGAAATAAAGGCTCTGTTGCACCTTTTTGATCAGGATGGAGGAGTTCAGGGACCAGGTGAGATCCCCGGAAATGTGGACACCAAGGAATTTGAAGCTTGACACATGCTCCACTACAGCTCCATTGATATAGATGGGGACATGAGTGTAGCTCCTAGCATGAGTCCACAACGATCTCCTTGGTCTTCTGGGTGAAGGGCCAGGTTGTTGTCGGCACACCACACGGCCAGGTGCCGGACCTCATCCCTGTAGGCCGTCTCGTCATCCCCTCTGATCAGGCCAACCATCGTGGTGTTGTCTGTGAACTTGATTATGGGGTTAGAACCATGTACAGGAACGCAGTCATAGGTGAAAAGAGAGTACAGAAGAGGGCTCAGCACACAGCCTTGAGGCACGCCAGTGTTCAGGGTGAGAGTGGAGGAGGAGAGGTTGTCTAACTTAACAGATTGGGGTCTGTTAGTCAGAAAGTCCAAGCTCCAATTGCAGAGGGATGAGCTGATGCCAAGCTGGTGAAGTTTGGCGATCAACTTGGAGGAGGTCACAGTATTGAATGCTGAACTAAAGTCAATGAACAGCATTCTGACGTAAGAGTTGGGGCTGTCCAGGTGGGTCATTGCAGTGAGTGCCATGGAGATGGCTTCCTCTATTGACCTGATGGTGCGAAAGGCAAATAGATGGGGGTCCAGGGTCGTGGGCAGACAGGATTTCAGATGTGATAGAACTAGTCTCTCAAAGCATTTTGTAATGATGGGGGTGAGTGCAACTGGGTGGAAGTCATTCAGGCCCGTGGCAGTGGAATGCTTCGGACTGGCACAATGGTGGTGATCTTGAAGCATGTGAGAACTGACTGGGCCAGGGACAGATTGAAAACGTCTGTGAAGATCTCGGCCAACTGCCCTGCACCAACTCTGAGCACACGACCAGGTATTCCATCCGGACCAGCTGCCTTCCGTACATTTACCCTGCTCAGGGTGGCGCAGACTTCGGAGGTGGAAAGTGAGAGAGGCAGTTCACCGGGTGGGAGACCCGCTTTGAGGGTGACCTCCTTGTTCTCTCGGTCAAAGCGAGCGTAGAAGTAATTGAGCTCATCAGGGAGGGGAGCAGAGCTGGAAGGGGGCACAGTACTAGGTGGTTTGAAGTCTGTAATGACCTGTGTGCCATCCCACATGTGCCAGGGGTCCGAGAAGTTGAAATGCTCCTTGATTCTCTGTTTATATATCTGTTTAGCCTGAGAGATTTGTTACGTACCCCGTAACTGGGTTAACAGACCAGTAGAAATGGAATGATAAGTTGGAGTCTGGTGGTACTGTAACTAATGGTGTTTATTAGTAAACTAAACAACACAGTATCAAAAATGCCAATATGCATATAAAACAGGTTAGCAATGATAAATACAGAAGTGTAGGAATAAGAATCAAAACCAAGCTCTATCAAGGTCTTGGGGTACATGAATTGTCATAGGTGAATATAGAGTTCAGTTCAGTTCGTGCTGAGGTAGTTGTTGTTGTGTTGCAATGAGAGAGAGAGAGAGAGAGAGAGAGAGAGAGAGATATGAGCAGCTGCAGCAGGCAATCCTTCCGTCGTCTTCTTCTTGTTCCGTTGCACTGTTGGGGTCACCAATTATGACCCTTCCGTTCTTCAGTAATGGACTCGTCACCTGGGCAAGGGTGGACACACACACACAACTCCCCACCGGTCTGCCTTCATCCACTGTGCTCCGGACCGATTCTCCTGAACCGATCCTCCAGGCCCCCACCTTCCTGTGGGTGCACAACACTCTTTCAGTGTCCACTGGTGTGTCTGGGGGTGTCTCCCCAGACCCGACTTTTATCCCCACTGACGGGGTATCAGCCATCCATCAACTCAACATGTCCACGTCCATCAAACTAGTCCACTCCCTGCTGTCTCAGCAAGAATGTTAATGAGCAAAGAAGTGTCCTTGTAGCAAAAGATTGTTTCCCTTTTCCATCAGTGAAGAAGCCATAATACTAAATCACCCGACTCACTCTCTCTAATCTGTGGCAGATACCTCTCCCTCTGTTCTTCACCCCCCTCTCTCATTATCAGCATAGTTCCCAAGGGGAGGGGGGGGTCAGCTCTGGACCCCATTTCCATCTGGCTTGTTCATCACACATAACAGATTCCCCTCCTCAGGTTGGCCCTGGCTGAGCTGTAAGCCTCCCGGTTTCCAGACCTGAAGGCTGAGTCTCTGGCTTTGAGCAGGAGGCGAACCTCTCTGTTCATGGACATCCATTAGGACCTTCTCTTTTGTAAAAGTATTGAAGTGATGTTCCTACGGCTGATTTCTGCAAGCTTTAAACATACAGGAGGGATATCTGTAAGATTGAAAGACTTACAGATTGAAAGATTGGAGAAAACTTACAAGGATGTTGCCAAGTTTTGAGGACCTGAGTTATAGGGAAAGGTTGAATAGGTTAGGATTTTACTCCCTGAAGCGTAGGACAATGAGGGGAGATCTGATAAATGTATACAGAATTATGAAGGGAATAGATAAGGAGATTTGGTGTAGTGATAATTACCACTGGATCAGTAATCCAGGGACCCAGTTATACACTGTGGACATGAGTTTGAATCCCACCATGGTGACAGTGAATTCAATAAAAATATCTGATAACCATGAAACCATGTCGATTGTGTTATGAGGGATGAACAGACCTGATGGACAATGGGGTACAGAGTTAATCATATTCCCTCCCCCCCCCGAGAACCACAAACTATTGCTGTTGCTATGCTGCTCATGAAAGAGAGAGATGAAGCACAGAGGCAGGAACATCTGCTACAGATAAGAGGGAGAGAGTGACTGTTGATTTACTGTATTTTGACTCTTCCTGGATTATTTACCTTTTCACTACAAGGACATTATTTTGTTCGTTAACATTTCTCAGGAGACAGCAGGAGTGGCCTGACTTGATGAACACAGTCATTCAGAGTTGATGGGTAGCTAAGACCCCGTTAGTAGGGATAAAAGACAGGTCTGTGGAGACACCCTTCAGACACACCAGTGGACACTGACTGAGGGTTGTGAACCCACAAGGAAGGTGGGGGCTTTGGAGACCGAATCAGGAGATCGGTCAATAAAGCTCTCAGTGTAACGGCAGGGCCGGTGGGGACTTGTGTGTGTGTCCACTCATGCCAGAATGACGAGTCCACCACAGAAGAACGGTCTAGCTGAAGGACGAAGGGGTCATAGCTGAATGACCACAATGGCACGATGGATTAAGAAAGCAACAGAAGGTTTGCCTGCAGCAGCTGCCTAATCTCTTGCTCTTTCTCTCTCCAACGATTACAACACAACAACCATAATTACCTCAGCACGCATGAACTGAACTGAACTTTATACTTTTCTATGACAATTCATTTACCCCTAGACATCGATAGAGCTTGTTTATTATTGCTTATTATTATTCCTACACTTTTAGGTTTATTATTGAAAACCTGTGTTATCTGTATATTTGCATTTTTGATACTGTATTGTGTAGTTTACTAATAAACACCTTTAGTTTTGGTACCATCAGACTCCAACGGATATTTCTTTCTCTGCTGGTCTGACACCCAGTTACGGGGTACGTAACAATAGTAGAAAAAAGCCATCTGGTTCACTGATGTACTTTAGGGGAGGAATCCTGCCTTCTACATGTGAGTCCAGACCCACAGCAACGTGGTTGACTCTTAAATGTCCTGTGAAATGTCCTCGCAGCTAACTGCTGAAGAGAAAATAATAAGGACGGACAACTTAGGCAGTGGAAACAACAGCAGCAAAACCAGCCCTGTCGACCCTGCAAAGTCCTCCTCACCAACATCTGGGGACATCGGGAGAGCTGTCTCACAGGCTGACAGTTAACGTTCCAGGCTCCACCATCACCATTCCTGGGTATGTACTGTCTCACCGGCAGCACAGTCCTAGCAGAGGTGGTGTCACAGTGGTATACAGTAGGGAGGAAATTGCCCTGGCAACTCTCAATATCGGCTCTGGATCCCGTGAAGTCTCATGGCACCATGTTAAACATGGGCAAGGAAACCTCTTGCTGATCACCATGTGCCGTCCACCCTCAGCTGATGAATCAGTACTTCTCCATGTTTGGAAGAGGCATTGAGGGTGGCGGTGGCACAGAAAGTACTCTGGGTGGGGGGACTTCAATGTCCTTTACCAAGCGATGCTCAGTAGCACCAGTAGAGACCGAGCCGGTTGGGTCCTACTGGACACAGCTACTAGACTGGGACTACAGCAGGCGGTCAGGGAACCAACAAGAGGGAATAACACACGACCACATTCTCACCAACCTGCCTGCCGCAGAAGCATCTGTCCATGACTGCTTTGGTAGAAGTGACCATCGTGCAGTATTTGTGGAGACTGAATCCCGTCTCCACATTGAAGAAATCCTCCACCACATTGTGTGGCACTACCACCGTGCTAAATGGGAGAGACTTTGAACAGATCTCGCAGCCCAAGACTGGGCATCTATGAGTTGCTATGGGCCATCATCAGCAGCAGAATTGTACTCACCTACAATCTACAACCTCATGGCCTGGTATATCCCCCAATCTAACACCAGGCCAGGGGATCAACTCTGGTTCAATGAAGAGTACAGGAGGGCATGCCGAGAACAACACCAGGTATACCTCAATATGAGGCGTCATCCTGGTGAAGCTGTACAGGACGACTTGCACGCCAAACACCATAAGCAGCAAGTAATAGACAGAGCGAAGTGGTCCCACAACCCACGGATCAAGCTCTGTAGTCCTGTCACATCCAGCTGTGAATGGTGGTGGACAATCAAGCATCTCACTGGAGGAGGGGGCTCCACAAATATCCCCATCCTCAATGACAGAGGAGCCCAGCACACCTGTGCAAAGGATAAGGCTGAGGCAGTTGCAACAATCTTCAGTCAGAAGTGACGAGTAGATGAACCAGCTCAGCCTCCTCCAGAAGTCCCCAGCGTCCCAGATGTTAGTACGCAGCCAATCCGACTCACTCCATGAGATATCAAAAGATACCTTTGCACCAGATGCTGCAAAGGCTATGGGGTCAGACAAAATCCTGGCAATAGTCCTGAAGACTTGTGCCCTAGAACTGGCCGCACCACTACCCAAGCTGTCCCTATGACTGTACCCCTTGACAATAAGTACTCCCGTTTGAGTACTGTTGGAGGGGACAGCCTACCTGGGGGAAGCAACAGTGGCCGTGCCTCTGGCACAGAGTCAGACCCTGTGGCTCAGAAGAGTAGGGAAGGGAAAAGAAAGGCTGTATTGACAGGGGACTCTATAATTAGGGGGTCAGACAGGTGATTCTGTGGACGCAGGAAAGAAACTTGGATGGTAGTTTGCCTCCCAGGTGCCAGGGTCCGGGATGTTTCTGATCACGTCCACGATATCCTGAAGTGGGAAGGAGAACAGCCAGAGGTCGTGGTACATATTGGTACCAATGACATAGGTAGGAAAAGGGCAGAGGTCCTAAAAGAAGACTACAGGGAATTAGGAAGGAAGTTGAGAAGCAGGACCGCAAAGGGAGTAATATCGGGATTTCTGCCTGTGCCAAGTGACATGGAGAGTAGGAGAAGGATGAGGTGGAGGATAAATGCGTGGTTAAGGGATTGGAGCAGGAGGCAGGGATTCAGATTTCTGGATTATTGGGACCTCTTTTGGGGCAGGTATGACCTGTACAAAAAGGACAGGTTGCACTTGAATCCCAGGGGGACCAATATCCTGGCGGGGAGGTTTGCTAAGGCAACTGGGGAGACTTTAAACTAGAATTGTTGGGGGTTGGAAACCGAGCTGAGGAGGTTGGCTCACAAATAGAGAAAGCTTGTAGACAGTGCGAGAGGGAGGATAGGTAGGTGATAGAGAAGGGACGCACTCAGACGAAAGGTTTGAGATGTGTCTACTTTAATGCAAGGAGTGTTGTGAACAAAGTGGATGAGCTTAGAGCGTGGATCAGTACTTGGAGATATGATGTGATGGCCATTACAGAGAATTGGATGGCTCAGGACAGGAATGGTTACTTCAAGTGCTGGGTTTTAGATGTTTCAGAAAGGACAGGGAGGAAGGCAAAACAGGTGGGGGTGTGGCACTGTTGATCAGAGGTAGTGTCATGGCTGCAGAAAAGGTGGACATCATGGTGAGATTGTCTCCGGAGTCTCTGTGGGTGGAGGTTAGGAACAGGAAGGGGTCAATAACTTTACTGGATGTTTTTTATAGACCACCCAATAATAACAGGGATATGGAGGAGCAGATAGGGAAACAGATCCTGGAAAGGTGTAATAATAACAGAGTTGTCGTGATGGGGGATTTTAATTTCCCAAATATCGATTGGCATCTCCCTAGATCAAGGGGTATAGATGGGGTGGAGTTTGTTAGGTGTGTTCAGGGAGGTTTCTTGACACGATATGTAGATAAGCCTACAAGAGGAGAGGCTATACTTGATTTGGGATTGGGAAATGAACCTGGTCAGATGTCAGATCTCTCAGTGGGAGAGCATTTTGGAGATACTGATCATAATTCTGTCTCCTTTACAATGGCATTGGAGAGAAATAGGAACAGACAAATTAGAAAAGCATTTAATTGGAGTAAGGGGAATTATGAGGCTATCAGGCAGGGAATTGGGGGTTTAAATTGGAAACAGATGTTCTCAGCGAAAAGTATGGAAGAAATGTGGCAAATATTCAGGGGATATCTGTGTGGAGTTCTGTATAGGTACTTTCCAATGAGACAGGGAAGTTATGGTAGGGTACAGGAACGTGGTGTACAAAGGCTGTAATAAATCTAGTCAATAAGAAAAGAAAATCTTACAAAAGGTTCAGAGAGCTAGGTAATGTTAGAGATCTAGAAGATTATAAGGCTAACAGGAAGGAGCTTAAGAAGGAAATTAGGAGACCCAGAAGGGGCCATGAGAAGGCCTTGGCAGACAGGATTAAGGAAAACTCAAAGGCATTCTACAAGTATGTGAAGAGCAAGAGGATAAGACGTGAATGAATAGGACCAATCAAGTGTGACAGTGGGAAAGTGTGTATGGTATTTAATGAATACTTTACTTCAGTATTCACTATGGAAAAGGATCTTGATAATTGTAGTGATGACTTGCAGCAAATTGAAAAGCTTGAGCATGTAGATAATAAGAAAGAGGATGTGCTGGAGCTTTTGGAAAGCATCAACTTGGTTAAGTCATGGGACCAGATGAGATGTCCCCCAGGATACTGCAGGAGGCGAAGGAGGAGATTGCTGAGCCTCTGGAGATGATCTTTGTATCATCAATGGGGACGGGGGAAGTTCCAGAGGATTGGAGGGTTGTGGATGTTGTTCCTTTATTCAAGAAAGGGAGTAGAGATAGCCCAGAAAATTATAGACCAGTGAGTCTTACCTCAGTGGTTGGTAAGTTGTTGGAGAAGATCCTGAGAGGCAGGATTTATGAACATTTGGAGAGGTATAAATGATTAGGAGTAGTCAGCATGGCTTTGTCAAGGGCAGGTCGTGCCTTACAAGCCTGATTGAATTTTTATAGGATGTGACTAAACACATTGATGAAGGAGGAGCAGTAGATGTAGTGTGTATGGATTTCAGCAAGACATTTGATAAGGTACCCCATGCAAGGCTTATTGAGAAAGTAAGGAGGCATGGGATCCAAGTTTACATTGCTTTGTGGATCCAGGACTGGTTTGTCCACAGAAGGCAAAGAGTGGTTGTAGGTGGGTCATATTCTACATAGAGGTTGATGACCGGTGGTGTGCCTCAGAGATCTGTTCTGGGACCCTTATTCTTCTTGATTTTTATAAATGACCTGGATGAGGAAGTGGAGGGATGGGTTAGTAAGTTTGCTGATGACACAAAGGTTGGAGGTGTTGTGGGTAGTGTGGAGGGCTGTCAGAGGTTACAGCAGGACATTGATAGGATGCAAATCTGGGCTGAGAAGTGGCAGATGGAGTTCAACCCAGATAAATGTGAAGTGGTTTATTTTGGTAGGTCAAATGTGATGGCAAAATATAGTATTAATGGTAAGACTCTTGGCAGTGTGCAGGATCAGAGGGATCTTGGGGTCCGAGTCCATAGGACATATAAAGCAGCTGCGAACACGAGGAAATTTGCAGATGCTGGAAATTCAAACACCACAAACAAAATGCTGGTGGAACACAGCAGGCCAGGCAGCATCTATAGGGAGAAGCGCTGTCGATGTTTCGGGCTGAGATCCTTCGTCAGGACTAACTGAAGGAAAGATAGTAAGAGATTTGAAAGTAGGAGGGGGAGGGGAAAATGCGAAATGATAGGAGAAGACCGGAGGGGGTGAGGTGAAGCTGAGAGCCAGATAGGTGATAGGCAAAAGGGATACAGAGCTGGAAAAGGGAAAGAATCATGGGACGGGAGGCCTAGGGAGAAAGAAAGGGGGAGGGGAGCACCAGAGGGAGATGGAGAACAGGCAGAGTGATGGGCAGAGAGAGATTTAAAAAAAGAGGAGGGGGAAAAAAGCTAATTATATCAGGGATGGGGTATTAACGGAAGTTAGAGAAGTCAATGTTCATGCCATCAGGTTGGAGGTTACCCAGACGGAATACAAGGTGTTGTTCCTCCAACCTGAGTGTGGCCTTATCTTGTTACTGTTGAAGAGGCCATGGATAGGCATATCAGAATGGGAATGGGATGTGGAATTAAAATGTTTGGCCACTGGGAGATACTGCTTTCTCTGGCAGACAGAGCGTAGGTGTTCAGCGAAACGGTCTCCCAGTCTGCATCGGGTCTCACCAAAATATAGGACCCTGGTCAGACCCCACTTGGAGTACTGTGCTCAGTGTTTGTCGCCTCACTACAGGAAGGATGTGAAAGCCATTGAAAGGGTGCAGAGGAGATCTACAAGGACATTGCCTGGATTAGGGAGCATGCGATATGAGAATAGATTGAGCAAACTAAGCCTTTTCTCCTTGGAGTGATGGAAGATGAGAAGTGCCCTGATCGAGGTGTATAAGATGATGAGAGGCATTGATAGTGTGGATAGTCAGAGGCTTTTTCTTAATGCTGAAATGGCTAGCACGAGAGGACACAGGTTTCAGGTGCTGGGGAGTAGGTACAGAGGAGATGTCGGGGTAAGTTTTTTACTCAGAGAGTGGTGAGTTCATGGAATGGGCTGCCGGCAACACTGGTGGAGGCAGATATGATGGGGTCTTTTATGAGACTCCTGGATAGGTACATGGAGTTTAGTAAAATAGAGGGTTATAGGTAAGCCTAGTAATTTCTAAGGTTGGGGCATGTTCAGCATAACTTCGTGGGCCGAATGGCCTGTATTGTGTTGTACGTTTTCTATAGGACAAATCTAACCCAACCAATTACCGGCCCGTCAGCCTACTCTCAATCACCAGCAAAGTAACGGAAGGGATCATCAACAGTGCTATCGTGCAGCACCTGCTCGGCGATATCTTGATTAGGAATGCCCAGGTTGGGTTCCATCAAGGACACTCAGCTCCAGACCTCATCACCTCCTTGGTTCAAAAATGGATCAAGGAGCTAAATACCAGAGTGATAGCCCTCAACATCAAGGCAGCATTTGACCGAATATGGCATCCAGATGCCCTGGCTGAAATGGAGTCAAGGGGAATTAGGAGGAAAACCCTCCGCTGGTTGGAATCATACCTGACACAAAGGAAGATGGTTGTGGTGGTTGGAGGTCAATCATCTCATCCTCAGGACATCACTGCAGGAGTTCCTCAGGGAAGTGTCCTGGGACCAACCATCTTCAGTTGTTTCATGAATGACCTACCTTCCATCATAAGGTCAGAGTGGGGGTTTCGCAGATGAATGCACAATGTTCTGCACCATTAGTGACTCCTCAGGCAGTGAAGCAGTTGATACCCAAATGCAGCAGGATGTGGATAACATCTAGGCTTGAGTTAACAAGTGGCAAGTAACATTCGAGCCACGCAAATGCCAAGCAATGACCATCTCTAACAAGAGAGGCTCTACCATTGTCTCTTGACGTTCAGTGGCATCACCATCACTGAGGAAAAATCCAGATCTGGAGTCGCTAATGCAGTCCTACATTGAGTTAAGTGCTGACTGGCAACTCCTGCGATGCTGTTGGTGCCAAACCCTATGGGACTGACTTGGTTTGCGTATCACATAAACAACATCCATGGTTCCCCCTGACCAACGAAGGGCCTCAAAACAAAATTATGTGGGGTATAGATAGGGTTAATGCAAGCAAGCTTTGTCCGCTGATGTTGGGTGAGACATACGAGAGGTCATGGGTTAAGGGGAAGGGAGAAATATTTAAAGGGAAGATGAGGGAATCTTCTTCACTCAGAGGGTGGTGAGAGTGTGGAATAAGCTACCGGTGGAAGCAGTGGATGCAGGTTCGATTTCAACATTTAAGAGAAATTTAGATAAGTACAAGGATGGGAAGCATATGGGGAGCTTTTGGCCTGGTGTGAGTCAATGGGATCAGGCACAGACTAGATGGGCAATGAGCCTATTTCTGTGTTGTAGTGCTGTATGACTTTAGAATTCCCTTAATGCATGGAAGTTACTGGAGAGGGCTCTAGAGGATGGTGTGATGTCTACACCCACTCCCAGAAATACGTAGTCATCCTTGCCAATGTGCAGGTTCACCAACAGTAAATCAGCAGATATGGAGGACTGAGTGAATAGCATTTTGTTAGCAAGCTCCTGGTAGATTTAACGGAGCTGTTCTGTCTAAGGTGATCTACCTACTTTTAACACACCACATTGAGATCTTTGGACTTATTTCCCTCAGTGTCCCCAAATTCCCTTGTACACTTCTCTTCTGAAGCTCATTTCCTTCAGATCCTCATTTTTGTTAAACCCTCATTGTCGGGTGTTTCTAGTAGCCAGTAAGGGCACCATGCTTGCCTGCAGTTTTCAACAATGGAAGCTCCTACTGGTTCTCAAGTCTTGTTGTTTTGTGTTCATCTGCACAGAACACAGAACAGACCTTTGGCCCACCATTTTGCCTATCTTCTAACTGACCATGAGTTCTATCTAACCCTTCCCTCTTACACATGCACCTAGATCCTCAGGCCAATGGCTATTTCATCAATTCATAGAATCATACAGTGAGTCCTTTCAGCCCATCTTGTCCCTGCTAATTTTGATGCCTATCTACACTGACCTCATCTGCCTTCATTAGGCAACTTTGTGTAAGCTTCTTAGCTGGATTTAATGCAGTCATTTACCTCTCCTGTTGGCCACAGACAAATCGAATTTCCTCTTTTGTCTTTGTACCTTAAAGTAATATAGGTGAAGCAAACAAAATGATAAGGATTATAGATGGGGTAAAAGCAAGCAGGCTTTTTCCACTGAGGTTGGGTGGGACTACAGCTACAAATCATGGGTTAAGAATGAAAGGTGAAAAATTTAAAGGGAACTTGAGGGGAAACCTCTTCACTCAGAGGTTGTGAGAGTGTGGAACGAGCTGCTGGCACAAGTGGTGTATGTAAGCTCAATTTCAACATTTAAGAGAAGTTTGGATAGGTACATGGATGGTAAAGGTATGGAAGGCCATGGTCTCAGTGTCATGGGAGTGGGCAGTTTAAATGGTTTCAGCATAGACTAGATGGGCTGAAGGGCCCATTTTAGAAACAAAGAACATAGAAACATAGAAAACCTACAGCACAATACAGGCCCTTTGGCCCACAAAGCTGTGTCAAACATGTCCTTACTTGAAAATGGTTGCACAAGAGGACACAGGTTTAAGGTGCTTGGAAGTAGATACAGAGGAGATACAGTAGATACAGAAGAGATGTCAGGGGTACATTTTTTAAGCAGAGAGTGGTGAGTGTGTGGAATGGGCTGCTGGTGGTGCTGTTGGAGACAGATGCGATAGGGTCTTTTAAGAGACTCCTGGATGGCTACATGGAGCTTAGAAAAATAGAGGTCTATAGGTATGCCCTTTCTCTTACTTTTAATTAGCTTTGACTTCCCTTGTCAACCACTGTTCTACTATTTTGCCATTTGAGTATTTCTTTGTTTTTGGAATACATCTATCCTGCACCTTCCTCATTTTTCTCATTTTTCTGAGAAACTCAAGCCACTGCTGCTCTGCTGTTATCTTTGCCAGCATTTTCTTCCAATTTACTTCAGCCAACTCCTCTCTCATACCACTGTAATTTCCTTTACTCCACTGAAATACTGCTACGTCAGACTTTGCTTTCTCTCTATCAAATTTCAAGTTGAACTCAATCATACTGTGATCATTGCATCCCAAGGGGTCTTTTACCTTAAGCTCCTGAATCACCACTGGTTAATTACATAACCTTGCCGAAGGGTTTCGGCCTGAAACGTCAACTGTATGTTTTTTCCACAGATGCTGCCCGACCTGCTGAGCTCCTCCAGCATTTTGTTCATGTGTGATTTAAGATCTGCTGTTAGGAAATGAGATGGCAGGTGACAAAAGTTGTGCTGGTCTGGACTGTGGGTTGAGGTTCTAAATTGGAGAAGGGCAAATTTTGATAGTATCAGAAAGGATCTGGCAAGTGTGGATTGGAGCAGGCTGTTTACTGGCCAAAGTGTGCTTATTAAGTGGAAAGCCTTGAAAAATGAAATTTTGAGAGTGCAAATAAAAACACAAAATGCTGGCAGAACTAAGCAGGCCAGACAGCATCTATGGGAGGAGGTAATGACGACGTTTTGGGCCAAAACCCTTCACCAGGAGTGAAGCAACATGAGATGGTCGAGGGGGGATAAGAAGTGGGGGGAGGGATGAAGTAGAGAGCTGGGAAGTGAGAGCTGGGAAATAGGCTAGGGGAAAGGTGGGGAATTATGGGAAATAAAAGAGAAAGAAAGGTAGAGCTGGGGGGAGATTATAGTGAGGGTGGGAAAGAGAGAGAAAGAGAACCAGACTAAAATTATAGATAGGGATGGGGTACGGGGGGTGGGGGGCAGAGGTATCAACAGAGGTCTGTGAGTTGGATGTTCATGCCGGCAGGAGGGAGGCTACCTAGGCGGGAGATAAGGTATTGCTCCATCGACCTGCGTGTGGCCTCATCTTGACGGTAGAGGAGGCCATGGACAGACATGTCGGAGTGGGAGTGGTCTGTGGAATTGAAGTGTGTGGCCACAGGGAGATCCCGCCACTGCTGGAGGACTGAGCGCCGGTGTTTGGCGAAACGGTCTCCCAGTCTGCGGTGGGTCTCCCCGATGTATAAATGGCCACATCGGGAGCACTGGCTACAGTATGTCACCCCAGCTGACTCGCAGGTGAAGTGGTGCCTCACCTGAAAGGACTGTCTGGGGCCTGGGATGGTGGTGAGGGAAGAAGTGTGGGGGCAGGTGTAGCACTTCTTCCATTTGCAGGGATAAGTGCCTAGAGGGAGGTCAGTGGGGAGGGATGGGGGGGATGAATGGACAAGGGAGTCGCGTAGGGAGCAATCCCTGCGAAAAGCCAAGAGTGGGGGGAGGAGAAGATGTACAAAGCTTGTTTGTGTCTGTCCGAATAAAAGGCAAAGATAACAGGTTTAGGGAACCATGTTTTTCAAGAGACATTGAGATCCTGGTTAAGAAAAAAAAAGGAAGTGCAGAGCAGATAAAGCTAGGAAGGAACAAATGAGGTATTTATGGAGTAGTATTGCAAGAGAACACTTAAGAAAGAAATTAGAAAGGCTAAAAAGAAGGCATGAGGTTGCCCTAGCAGACAAGGTAAAGACAACTCCTAACGGATTCTACAGAAACGTGAAAGAGCAAAAGGATTGCAAGGGACGAAATTGATCTTATATAACCATATAATAATTACAGCACTGAAATAGGCCATCTCAGCCCTCCTAGTCCGTGCCGAACGCTTACTCACATCTAGTCCCGCACTCAGCTCATAACCTTCCATATACCTATCCAATTTTACTTTAAATGACAATACCGAAACTGCCTCTACCACTTCTACTGGAAGCTCGTTCCACACAGCTACCACTCTCTGAGTAAAGAAATTCCCCCTCGTGTTACTCTTAAACCTTTGCTCCCTAACTCTCAATTCATGTCCTCTTGTTTGAATCTCCCCTACTTTCAATGGAAAAAGCCTATCCACGTCAACTCTATCTATCCCCCTCATAATTTTAAATACCTCTATCAAGTTCCCTCTCAACCTTCTACGCTCCAAAGAATAAAGACCTATCTTGTTCAGCCTTTCTCTGTAACTTAGGTGCAGAAACCCAGGTAACATTCCAGTAAATCTTCTCTGTATTCTCTCTATTCTGTTGACATCTTTCCTATAATTCAGTGACCAGAACTGTACACAATACTCCAAATTCGGCCTTACCAATGCCTTGTACAATTTTAACATTACATCCCAACTCCTATACTCAATGCTCTGATTTATAAAGGCCAGCATACCAAAAGCTTTCTTCACCACCCTATCCACATGAGATTCTACCTTCAGGGAACTATGCACCACTATTCCTAGATCACTCTGTTCTACTGCATTCTTCAATGCTCTACCATTTACTATGTATGTCCTATTTGGATTATTCCTACCAAAATATAGCACCTCACACTTATCAGCATTAAACTCCATCTGCCATCATTCAGCCCACTCTTCTAACTGGCCTAAATCTCTCTGCAAGCTTAGGAAACCTACTTCATTATACACAACGTCACCTATCTTAGTATCATCTGCGTACTTACTAATCCAATTTACCACCCCATCGTCCAGATCATTAATGTATATGACAAACAACATTGGATCCAGTACAGATCCCTGAGGCACACCACTGGTCACCGGCCTCCAACCTGACAAACAGTTATCCACCATTACTCTCTGGCATCTCCCATCCAGCAACTGTTGAATCCATTTTACTACTTCAATATTAATACTCAACGATTGAACCTTCCTAACAAACCTTCCATGTGGAGCCTTGTCAAAGGCCTTACTGAAGTCCATATAGACAACATCCACTGCTTTACCCTCGTCAAACTTCCTCGTAACCTCTTCAAAAAATTCAATAAGATTTGTCAAACATGACCTTCCATGCACAAATCCATGCTGACTGTTCCTAATCAGACCCTGTCTATCCAGAAAATTATATATACCATCTCTAAGAATACTTTCCATTAATTTACCCACCACTGACGTCAAACTGACAGGCCTATAATATTGCTAGGTTTACTCTTAGAACCCTTTTTAATCAATGGAACCACATGAGCAATATGCCAATCCTCTGGCACCATCCCTGTTTCTAATGACATTTGAAATATTTCTGTCGGAGCCCCTGCTATTTCTGCAATAACTTCCCTCAAGGTCCTAGGGAATATCCTGTCAGGATTCGGAGATTTATCCACTTTTATATTTCTTAAAAGTGCCAGTACTTCCTCCTCTTTAATTGTCATAGCTTCCATAACTTTCCTACTTCTTTCCCTTACCTTACACAATTCAATATCCTTCTCCTTAGTGAATACTGAAGAAAAGAAATTGTTCAAAATCTCCCCCATCTCTTTTGGTTCCACATGTAGCTGTCCACTCTGATTCTCTAAGGGACCAATTTTATCCCTCACTATCCTTTTGCTATTAATATAACTGTAGAGACCCTTTGGATTTATTTCCACCTTACTTGCCAAAGCAACCTCGTATCTTCTTTTAGCTTTTCTTATTTCTTTCTTAAGATTCTTCTTACATTCTTTATATTCCTCGAGCACCTCATTTATGCTGCCTATATTTATTGTAGATATCTCTCTTTTTTTTAACCAAGTTTCCAATATCCCTTATAAGCCATGGCTCTCTCAAACTTTTAACCTTTCCTTTTATCCTAATAGGAGCATAAAGATTCTGTACCCTCAAAATTTCACCTTTAAATGACCTCCATTTCTCTATTACATTCTTCCCATAAAACAAATTGTCCCAATCCATTCCTTCTAAATTCTTTCACATCTTCTCAAAGTTATCCTTGCTCCAATCAAAAATCTCAATCCTGGGTCCAGTCCTATCCTTCTCCATAATTATATTGAAACTAATGGCATTGTGATCACTGAACCTGAAGTGCTCCCCAACACATACCTCCATCACCTGACCTATCTCATTCCCTAACAGATCCAACACTGCCCCTTCTCTAGTTGGTACCTCTATGTATTGCTGCAAAAAACTATCCTGCACACATTTTACAAACTCCAATCCATCTATCCCTTCTACAGTAAGGGCTTCCCAGTCTATGTGTGGAAAATTAAAATCTCCCACAATCACATGTGCTTACTAAAAATATCTGCTATGTCCTTGCAAATTTGCTCCTCCAATTCTTGCTCCTTATTAGGTGGTCTATAGTACACCCCTATAAGTGTTACTACACCTTTCCCATTCCTCAATTCCACCCAAATAGCCTCCGTAGACGAGCCCTGTAATCTATCTTGCCAGAGCACCACTGTAATATTTTCTCTGACGAGCAGCACAACACCTCCCCCTCTTGCCCTCCGATTCTATCACACCTTAAGCAATGAAATCCAGGAATATTTAGTTGCCAATCACACCCCTCCTGCAACCATGTTTCACTAATAGCTATAACATCATATTTCCAGGTATCAATCCATGCTCTAAGCTTATCCACCTTTCTTACAATGCTCCTAGCATTAAAATAAATGCATTTAAGAAATTCTCCATCTCTTCCTCTCTGTTTATCTCTAACAGTACAAAGAACTTTACTGTCTTCTTTTCTTCCTTCTCCCAAACATCTGTTCCTACACTCTGGTTCCCTTCCCCCTCGTATCTAGTTTAAATCCACTGGAACCTCTCTAGCAAACCTACCTGCAAGAATATTTGTCCCCCTCCTGGTCGGATGTAAACTGTCCTGCCGGAACAGGTCCCACCTTCCCTGGAAAACTACCCAATTATCTATATATCTGAAGCCCTCCCTCCTGCGCCAAGTCTTCAGCCACGTGTTGATCTGCACTATCTTACTATTTCTAAACCCACCTGCACGTGGCACTGGTAGCAATCCTGAGATTGCTATCCTGGACGTCCTGTCCTTTAACTTGGCACCTAGCTCCCTGAACTCACCTTTCAGGACCTCCTCACTCTTCCTACCCACGTCATTGGTCCCTACATGGACCACGACATCCAGCTGCTCACCCTCCCTCTTGAGAATACTGAGAACTCGATCAGAAATATCGCGGACCCTGGCACCAGGGAGGGAACAGACCATCCAGGATGCTCGATCTCTTCCTCAGAACCTCCTATCTGTCCCTCTAACTATCGAATCCCCTATCACTACTGCTCTCCTCTTTTCCCTCCTTCCCTTCTGAGCTCAGGGTCCAGTCTCGGTGCCAGAGACGCAACCACTGCAACTTGTCCCTGGTAGGTCGTCCCCACCAACAGTATCCAAAACGGTATACTTATTGTTGATGGGAACGGCCACAGGGGTGCTCTGCTCTTCCTGTCTATTCCCCTTCCCTCTCCTGACAATCACCCAACTACCTGTCTCCTGACTCCTAGGGGTGACTATTTCCCTGAAACTCCAAACACGAGGAAATCTGCAGATGCTGGAAGTTCAAACAACAACACACACAAAATGCTGGTGGAACACAGCAGGCCAGGCAGCACCTACAAGGAGAAGCGCTGTCGACATTTCAGGCCAAGACCCTTCATCAGGACAGTGCTTCTCCTTATAGATGCTGCCTGGCCTGCTGTGTTTCAACAGCATTTTGTGTGTGTTCCCTGAAACTCCTGTCTATTTCTGCCTCTGCCTCCCGAATGATCCGAAGTTCATCCAGCTCCAGCTCCAGTTCCCTAACACGGTTTGTCAGGAGCTGCAGCTGGATGCACCTTTTGCAGGTGTAGTCATCAGGGACAGCTGTGCTCGCCCTGACTTCCCACGTACTGCAATCGGAGCACTCAACTGCCCTAACTGCTGCCTCCATTACCTACTCCTAATCTAATTAGATTAATTAAAGGAGCTTACCCAGCCTTACCTCACCTGGAGTGAAGCTGTACTCAGCCTCTGCTCGCTTTTTAAATTCCCCTGCTGATCTCAGAGGCCGACTTTCATGCGCTTGCACAGTCATGTCCTGTTCAACCTGTTCTCACTGAGATCTCATTGAGCCAAAGCCGACCCACTCTGCCTCAGTTCACTCCGATGATGGCTGCTGTAAATGGCGGTCTCTCTTTTTAAACCTTTGGCACGCTACGTCACACACCTGCGCAGTCTAGCCTCTTTGCCGTGATCAGTTAAAAAAAAAACAGCTTCTCTCCGAGCTTCTTTTACCTCTTCCCTCTCCGCCTCTTGATTTGATTTAAAACTTCCAGAAGATCAGAATGGTAATCCATGTGAGGAGCCAAAAGAGATGGGGGAAGATCTTAAATGCATTTTTTGCATTTGTTTTTACTCAGGAGTATATGGAAGTAAGGCAAAATGGCATCAACTTCATGAACTCTATAATGATTACAGAGGAGGAGGTTTTTGCTGTCTTGAGGCCAATCAGGGTTGAAAAGTTCCCCAGGACCTGACAAGTCCTGACTAGTGATGACAATGCCATTAGTTTCAAAGTAAACACAGAAAAGGTAGGTCCGTTCTGCAGAGAGAGACAACCCTGGCTGAGGCACATACAGAAATTGCAGAGGCCCTAAAAGAGATATTTCAATCATCCTCAGTGACAGGTGAGGTACCGGAGGATTGGAGGATAGCTAATGTTGTTCTGCTGTTTAAGATAGACTCTAAAAGTAAACCAAGAAATTATAGGGTAAGCCTGAGATCAGAAATGGGAAAGTTTTTGGAAGGTATTCTAAGGAACTGGACATGTGTAGGACAGTCATGGACTGATTAAGGATTGTCAGAATAGCTTTGTGCATGATATGTCATGTCTAACCAATCTTAAAGAGTAGTTTTGAGGAAGTTACCAGGAAAGTTGATGAAAGCAAGGTAGTGGATGTTGTCTACATCAGTGGTCCCCAACCTCCGGGCCGTGGACCGAAACCGGGCCGCAAAGTGTGCAGGGGTGCAGTGGTAACCGGCGCGCACCCAGCACATCTTTAAGAAAAAAGCTGAAGTAAACAAGTTAATTCATTAGGTGCCATCTGGCACGTAAATGTCAGCCCAGATCAGAGGCCCAGAGGCTGGGGACCACTGGTCTACATGGAGGCATTTGACAAAATCCCACATGAGATGTTGGTCAAGGAGGTTCAGTTGCTCGACATTCAAGATTAGGTAATAAATTGGAATAGGCATTGGCTTTGTGGAAGAAGCCGAAGAGTGGTAGTAGATGGTTGCCTCTCTGACTAGAGGCCTGTGACTAATGGAGTGCCGCAGGGTCCAGTGCTGGGTCAGTTATTGCTTGTCATCTATCACAGTATGATAATGTGCTTAACTGGATCAGCAAAAGTGGGCTATAGCTGACAGTGAGGAAGATTATCAAAGTTTACAGTGGAATCTAGACCAGCTGGAAAAATGGCAGATGGAATTTAATGCAGACAAGTGTGAGGCTTTGCATTTCAGTAGAACCATCCAGGGCAGGTCTTACACAGTGTCCGGTAGGGCTGCAGAACAAAGGGCACATTATTCATTGAAAGTTGGGCCACAGGTAGATAGGGTCATTTTTGACACGTTGGCCTTCATAAATTAATGTACTGAGTACAGAAGATGGGGTATTAAGTTGAAGTTGTATAAGACATTGGTGAGGCCTAATTTGGAGTATTGTGTGCAGTTTGAGTCACCAACCTCCAGGAAGGATGTAAGTAAGATTATAAGAGTTCAGAGCAATCTTACAAGGATGTTGCTGGAACTAAGTACCTGAGTTATCAGGAACGATTGAATAGATTGATTTCTTGTAACATAGAAGATTGAGAGGAGATTTGATAGAGGTATACAAAATTATGAGGGGTATAGATAGGGTAAATACAAGCAGGCTTTTTCCACTGAGGTTGGGTGGGACTACAACTCAAAATCATAGGTTAAGGGTGAAAGGTGAAAAGGTAACATCCATGCATTTGGATAGATGCATGGATGTTAGGGATATGGAAGGCCATGGTCCTATGGTGCATGTCGAATGAATAGGCAGTTTAAATATTGCAGCAGGGACTAGATGGACCGAAGGTCCTGTTTCTGTGCTGTACTTTTCTATGACCCTGTTATTGTAAATTGTCCTGTGACTAGGCTTTGGTTAAACAAATGTGTTGCTGGGTGGCGGAACTAATTAGGCCAGAATGGTCTGTTCTGCACGGAATATAAATAAATAAATAAATGCAATTGTACATGAAGTAACTTTTTACATGAGTGTTAGCACCTCTGAGACCCTGAGGGCACACTTTCACCACTTGGGCTGCACAGAATGGCAATGATGTGAACTCTGTGAAGTTGTCTTCGTCAAAGTGCTTCAGCTTTCCTTTTGTATTTTAAGCGGCAGATCAATTACATGTGCAGCGGCTTTTCGAGGAGCTCACGGATTACAGATTCGTATTCCCGTATGTTTTGTCTGGGAAGAGGAAGCGGAGTTTGGCCACCTCAGTACAGGTAATTCATTCATGGGGTTCCACAGTTGTGCAGGGTGACCTCAGGCTGGGCACTGCTAGGACCATAAGATATAGGAAGCGAATTAGGCCATTTGGCCCATCATGTCTGACCAGCCTTTCCATCATGGATGATTATCCCTCTTGACCCCATTCTCCTGCCTTAAACATAGAAACATAGAAAACCTACAACACAATACAGGCCCTTCGGCCCACAAAACTTAGAACTACCTAGGCTTACCCATAGTCCTCTACTTTCTCTAAGCTCCATGCACCTGTCCAGGAGTCTCTTAAAAGAACCCATCGTATCCACCTCCACCACTGTCACTTGCAGCCCATTCCAAGCATTCACCACTCTCTGAGTAAAAAACTTACCCCTGACATCTCCTCTGAACCTACTTACAAGCACCTTCAAACTGTGCCCTCTCGAGCTAGACATTTCAGCCCTGGAAAAAAGCCTCTGACTATCCACACGATGAATGTCTCTCATTATCTTGTACACCTCTATCAGGTCACCTCTCATCCTCTGTCGCTCCAAGGAGAAAAGGCCAAGTTCACTCAACCTATTCTCATAAGGCATGCTCCCCAATCCAGGCAACATCCTTGTAAATCTCCACTGCACCCTTTCTATGGCTTCCACATCCTTCCTGTAGTGAGGCAACCGGAACTGAGTTCAGTACTCCAAATGGGGTCTGATCAGGGTCCTATTACCTCTCAAAGTTCAATCCTATGATTGATGAATGCCTTCTTAACCACAGAGTCAACCTTTTCCTCGTAACCTTTCATGTCCTGACCAATCAAGAACCTATCAACCTCCACTTTAAGTATATCCATTGACTTGGCCTCCACACCCATCTGTAGCAATGAATTCCACAAATTCACTACCCTCTTTCCAAAGAAACTCCTCCTCACCTCCATTCTAAATTTGCGTTTCCCCCACTATCCAAAGGTAGAGCGTTCCTGTGGAACCGTTTGGAAGCCGAATTGGCATAAAGCAAAGAAGCAATTAGTATTAATTTATATGGGAAAAATTTTTGAGCATTCCCAGACCCAAAAAAAACCCACCAAATCAAACCAAATAGCACATAAAACCTAAGATAACACAAACATAAAGTAAAAGCAGGAATGATATGATAAATATACACCCTATATAAAGTTGAAACATTGTATGTATGGTATAGGTTCACTAATCAGAATTGGGAAGATTTAGCCAAAACGGATTTGGAGAAAAAAATCGGCATGTATATGCTTGCGCACATACACACATGTGCACACAGCTGCCCGTACAAGGCTTCACGATCATGGTTGTCTTTCTTGGGGTAAAGACATGTATAAAGTGGGCATCTTTTTCTCGTAAGAGCGAAAATCCACTTTGGTTAGCAAAAACAGGTACTAATGTAGGTCTTTCGTAACAATGAGCTGTTGTAAAGCACCTGTACATCCTTCTGTTCTGAGGCTGTGCCCTCTGGACTCTCTAGACCAGGGGTGGGCAAACTTTTTGACTTGAGGGCCACAAAGGGTTCTAAAATTTGACAGGGGGGCCGGACCAGGATCAGATGTACGGAGTGTTTTGGTAATACACCTCATAAGAGAAAATAAAATATCATGGGTTATGTAGAAAACATGTGCTTTAATTTCAATTGAAAATGAACAAATGCATTACAACAAAATATCTGACTTTGAAGTCCCATGGTATTTAGCTACTTATTGAAATGACTTTTAAAACACTGAAAATTAAATGAATAAAATACAGCTTTTTTTAAATAGTAACAGTTATTATTTTAAAGCACTGAAAATTCTGTTATCCTTCAAGATATTATCATCATCACTCTCCTCCTGACTGTCTTTATTTTAAAAACGGTAGGAGATGCAGGTCTACTTGTCCTGCTCTTTCTTATTCAATTGTCCCATGTGCCAAAACTCAACAACGACCCGCACAATGACAGAACAGTGCCAGTATGCGTTATTTGATCTGGATCGCATTTTTTATACTTAACAGAAATGACATGTAACATGTAAGGCTTATTGAAAAAAATATTTTCAAATGCATTTTTTACATAACACAACGAAGAAACTTATTTTTAATTTCAGTGGGAACAGTGTTGTTGGTCTCCCTTTTTAGCCAGCACATCAAAGTCTGGATTTAGTTTTGTTGTGGCGATTCTCAGGATGGATCTGAGGTGTTGGTCAGTTAACTTGGATCTGTGGCTGTCTTTGTTGATGTTCATGACGCTGAACGCCTGTTCACACAAATAGGTCGAGCCGAACAAAGAGTAAAGCACAAATGTGGAGTAATACGCTGCACCTCAACAAAGGTCAATGTGTAGCGGTGTGCTACATGCAGCGCTAAAATTACGACACAGAGTCGGTAACTGCAGTCGAAAAAAAAAACTTTATTCGAAATCCCCAGCCTCACTTTTAAGCCTCCCTCAACCTTCCCCCCTGCGCAGAGGCTCCAAAGCTCTGTGCTCGCAAATCCCCGCAGGCTATCTCCCTTTGCGAGAACGCTGGCTAATTGTGAGCCGGTTCGGATGTGCCAGGAAATGGGTCGCCACAAATGTATATAGAGTGCGTCGTTGTGGTGAACTATGTGCCTGTCTGGACACGCCCCCTGCTGACTGCTCCTGTGGCTCCTCCCACAGGCCCCTATATAAAGGCGATCTGAGGCCTGACGCTCGGCCTCAGTCTCCAGGTCATAGTATGATAGACACTCACTCCTGGTTCCTTCTTCCAGTCAATAAAAGCTGATATCTCGCCTTACGTCTCAGTGTGAGTTATTGATGGTGCATCAGTCGTCTATTGGGAAAACGCCAGAATTGCGGGGAAAAAACGTTAACAAATATAATATAATTATATATAATTATAATTAATATAATTTCATCAAGTTCTGCGGGCCGGATTAAAAAGCTTAACGGGCCGCATATGGCCCGCGGGCTGTAGTTTGCCCATGCCTGCTCTAGACTCTCCCAATACAGGAATCATCCTCTCAACATTCACTCTGTCTAGGCCTTTCAACATTCAATAAGTTTCAATGAGACACCCCTCATTCCTCTCAACTCCCATGAGTACAGCCACAGAACTATCAAACGCTCCTAATACATTAACCCTTTCACTCCTGGAATAATTCCCATGAACGACCCTCTCCAATGTTGGTCAATTTATTCTCAGATAAGGAGCCCAAGATTTCTCACCATACTCCAAATGCAGTCTGACTAATGCCTTAATAAGCTTCAGCTCTACTAACTCAGCCATGGAGCCCAAGCAACAGTAGAGTCATAGGGCTCATAGAGCAGAGTAACAGGCCCTTCAGCCCATCATGTGTCTGCTGGCTGTCAAGTTCCCATCCACACTAATTGGATTTAAGCTCACCCTCAAAGTTGAGTATAGGTATGCACAAGTTACCTTCAGCAGCATTAAAGACAGAATCAGATTTAATACCATCGGCTCAGTGTGTTGGACCTTGGTCTTGCTGACACTGATTTGTTGCAACACCATTCAACCACATGATCTAACTCATTTCTATATGCCTTCTCGTCACCATCTGATATTCCGGCAAAAAAAGTGGTTTCATTGGTAAATGGATAGATAGTTTGGGGTGTGCCTGGCACAGTCATGAGGGCAGAGAGAGCAGACCAGTGGGCTAAATATGCATCCCTAAGCTGTGCCGGTGTTAATTGTGAGTGAGAATGATGACAAGAGAAACTACGGCATATTTAAGTACTTGTGGAAACCAGAGACAAGAGAAGTTTTAAAGAAATGAGTTGCTTCAAGAGCTTACATTCTAAGTGCAAATCCCAGAAATGGTTAAGCACCTGGGGGTTAGCGAGAAAACAACTATGTGGAATTATGTGGAATTCCTGACATTCTTCCCAGCAGACGGGATCAAGTTACAGACTGCAGGAAGGATACTTAATCTGTGTGGTGCCCCTGCAAGACGCTACCAGCCACATCCCAGTACAGACATTCCACTATGTGACACAAAGCAATGTGCTCCAACCACCTACATACCACCTAAATGTAACCCCAGGCTGATGTGGGCTCCCACAGTACAGATCAGAAGCAACGCATTCACAATCAATAGCAAGGGTGGAGGAGAATAAAAAGCCAGGAATGGCACAGCAGACAGCAAATCTTTTAACATCTTTGGACTATTTTTACTGTGCCCATGGTCTGTTTTTTTTTATCAATTATGCTATTGTTTGCACTGTTGTAACTATATGTTGTAACTATGTGGTTTTGTGCAGGTCTTGTAGCTTTAGTTTTTGGTCTTGTTATCAGACTCCTCAATTCTCGAAGCCTGGACTGACACCTTGCCCTACTGTCCTGTTTACTATTTATTGTAATGCCTGCACTGTTTTTGTGCACTTTATGCAGTCCAGTGTAGGTCTGTAGACTAGTATAGCTTTCTCTGTGTTTTTTTTATTGCATAGTTTAGTCTAGTTTTTGTACCGTGTCATGTAAACCATGGTCCTGAAAAACGTTGTCTCGTTTTTACTATGCACTGTACCAGCAGTTATGGTCGAAATGACAATAAAAGTTGACTTGCCTTGTTTTGTCTGGTGGGTTTAGAGCTCCTTTCCGGGGAACGTGCTAAGATGGTAGCGCAATATTAATACGCAGCAGCCTCGCCAGACACTGGATTGGGGATTGCCAAACGTTATGTGGGTTTTCTGGTGTAGTCTGTTTTGTAATGTGATATCATTCTGGAGGAACGTTGTCTCATTTTTTAACTGCATTGCATTTGTGGTTTTTAAATGACAATAAACTGAATCTGAAATCCCTTAATACAGACACACGCTGTCACTGTGGACTGAGGGGAAATCACTCAGTGAGGTTACACCATCGGTAAGGGGTTCACACGCTGTCACTGTGGACTGAGGGAAATCACTCAATGAGGTTACACCATCGGTAAGGGGTTCACACGCTGTCACTGTGGACTGAGGGAAATCACTCAGTGAGGTTACACCATCGGTAAGGGGTTCACACACTGTCACAAATGTGGATTACAAATTTCAGCTGGAGATAGAAAAGGCGTGTCAGAAACACAATGTCATGATAATCGTTGGGGATTTTAACATGAAAGTTAAAAACCAGGCTAGTACTGGACCTCAAGAGAGAGAATTTGTAGAATGTATTTTTAGAACAGGTTGTTGTTGAGCCCACTGTGCTGAATTGGATGTTGTGCAATGATCCAGAGGTAATAAGGTTAAGGTTAAGGTTAAGGAACCCTGAGGGAACAGTGATCACAATATGATTGAGTTCGCATTGAAATTTGAGAGTGAATAAATAAAATCCAGTGTGTCGATATTTCAGTGGAATAAAGGAAATTACAATGGCATGAGAGGGGTACTGACGGAAGTTGACAGGAAAGGGACATTTGCAGGAAAGACAGCAGAGCAGCAATGGCTGGAGTTTCTGCAAAAAATGGAAATGATATATTCCAAATAAGAAGAAATTTTCAAATGGAAGAAGGACACTACCGTGGCTGAAAAGTAAAGTCAGGGCCAAAATAAAAGCAAAAGAAAGGACATACAAGGAAGCCAAAGCTAGCGGGAAGATAGAGGGTTGGGAAGCCTTTAAAACTTGCAGAAAGAAACTAAGAAGATCATTCGGAAGGAAAGGATGAATTATGAGAGGAAGCTGGCGATTAATATCAAAGAAGATACTAAAAGCTTTTTTAAGTATATAAAGGGTAAAAGAAAGTCGAGGGTGAATATAGGACCAATAGAAAATGACGCTGGAGATATTGTAATGAGAGATGCAGAGATGGCAGAGGAACTGAATGTGTATTTTGCATCAGTCTTCACAGTGGAAGACATCTGCAGTATACCAGACATTCAAGAGTGTCAGGGAAGTGAAGTATGTGCAATGAAAATTACGACTGAGAAGTTGCTCAGGAAGCTTAATGGTCTGAGGGTGGATAAACCTCCTGGACCTGATGGAATGCATCCTCAGGTTCTGAAGGAAATAGCTAGAGAGATTGTGGAGGCATTAACGATGATCTTTCAAGAATCGATAGATTCTGGCATTGTACTGGATGACTGGAAAATTGCAAATGTTACTCCACTATTTAAGAAGGGTGGGAGGCAGCAGAAAGGAAACTATAGAGCTGTTAGCCTGAGATCAGTGGTTGGGAAGTTGTTGGAATCGATTGTTAGGGATGAGATTACGGAATACCTGGAAGGCACATGACAAGATAGGCCAAAGCCAGCATGGTTTCCTGAAAGGAAAATCCTGCCTGATGAACCTATTGCAATTCTTTGAGGAAATTACAAGCAGGGTAGACAAAGGAGATGCAGCAGACTTGGTGTACTTGGATTTTCAGAAGGCCTTTGACAAGGTGCCACTCATGAGGCTGCTTAGCAAGATAAGGGCTAATGGAATTACAGGGAAGTTACTAGCATGGGACGAATATTGGCTGATAGGCAGAAAGAGAGAGGGAATAAAGGGATCCTATTCTGGTTGGCTGCCGGTTACCAGTGGAGTTCCACAAGTGTCAGTGTTTGGACTGTTGGTTTTTACGATGTATGTCAATGATTTGGATTACGGTATTAATGGATTTGTGGTTAAATTTGTTGATTATACAAAGGTAGGTGGAGGAGTGGGTAGTGTTAAGAGAGCCTGCAGAGAGACTTAGATAGTTTAGGGGAATAGACAAAGAAGTGGCAAATGAAAGACACTGTTGGAAAGTGTATGGTCATGCACTTTGGTGGAAGAAACAAATGGGCAGACTATTATTTAGATGGGGAGAGAATTCAAAATGCAGAGATGCAAAGGGACTTGGGAGACCTTGTGCAGGATACCCTTAAGGTTAACCTCCAGGTTGAATTGGTTGTGAAGAAGGTGAATGCATTGTTGGCATTCATTTCTAGAGGTATAGAATATAAGAGCAAGGATGTGATGTTGAGGCTCTATAAGGCACTCGTGAGACTACACTTGGAGTAATGTGTGCAGTTTTGGGCTCCTTATTTTAGAAAGGATAAACTGATGTTGAAGAGGGTTCAGAGAAGATTCACAAGAATGATTCCAGGAGTGAAAGGGTTACCATATGAGGAACGTCTGGCAGCTCTTGGGTTGTATTCCCTGGAGTTCAGGAGAATGGGGGGGGGGGGGGATCTCATAGAAACATTCTGAATGTTAAAAGCCTGAAGAGATTAGATATGGCAAAGTTATTTACCATGGTAGGGGATTCTAGGACAAGAGGGCACGACTTCAGGATTGAAGGACGTCCATTTAGAACTGAGATGTGGAGAAGTTACTTTACTCAGAGGGTGGTAAACCTGTGGGATCTGAGTGGCTGTGGAGGCCAAGTCATTGGGTGTACTTAAGGCAGAGCTAGATAGGTTCTAGATTAGCCAGGGCATCAAAGGGTATGGGGTGAAAGCAGGGGAGTGGGGATGACTGGATGAAGTGGATCAGCCATGATTGAATAGCAAAGTGGACTCGATGGGCTGAATGGCCTAATTTTGCTCCTTTATCTTATGGTCTTATGGTCTATATTGTCAGCAAGGGTCCTATACACTGTTACACAATCAGTGAGGGTCTTTCACTGTCAGTGAAGGTCTCACGCTGTCACACTGTCAATGAAGGTCAGAGATATTGTTACACTGTCTACAGATCACACTGCAAAGACCCTCTCTATTGCCTATTTAGCCGGACCATTACCAACACCTCAGCATGGTGAGACCTGGTGTTCTGTAGATCAGGGAATTGCTTTGTTGAGTACCTCTGCTCTATCGCAAATGATTTCCCAGAGGCCAACCATGTTAACTCATATCCCCATTCTCATTCTGACATGTTGGTCCATGGCCTTTTTTTTGCCACAATGTGGCCTCTCTCAGGGTGGAGGAGCAACAGCTCATTTATGCCTTGGTAGCCTCCAACCTGATGGCACGAATGTCAATTTCTCTCACTTCTGGTATTTCCCCCTCCCCGCCCTCTTCTTCAAATCCCACACTGGCCTCTTACTTCTTCTCCTCATTTGGCTATCACCTCCCCCGGTGTCCCTCCTCCTTCCCTTTCTTCCATGGTCCACTCTCCTCTCCTATCAGAGCCCTTTTTCTCCACATTTTCTACCTATCACCACCCAGCTTCTCACCTCATCCCCCTCTTCCTACTCGCCTGGCTTCACCTGTCACCTCTGAGCTTGTCCTCATCCCCTCCCCCCACCTTCTTATTCTGGCATCTTCTTCCTTCCTCTCCAGTCCTGATGAATGGTGACAGCCTGAAACGTCAAGTGTTTATTCATTTCCATAAGTACTGCCAGGCCTGCTGAGTTAGACCCTAAGACCATAAGACATATGAGTGGAACTAGGCCATCAGAGTCTGGCCGATCAGCCCGAATCTTCTGCCTTCCCTGACTAATCAAGAACCTATTAACTTCTGCCTAAAGCATACCCATTAACTTGGCTCCTACAGCCACCTGTGGCAAGGAATTCTACAGATTCACTTCTCCAGCTAATGAAATTCCTCCTCATCTCCATTCTAAATGAACGTCCCTGTGTTCTGAGCCTCTCCGGCCTTTGGAAGCATCCTCTCCACATCCTCTCGATTCAGGCCTTTCGCCATTGGATAGATTTCAATGAAATCCCCCCTCAGACTTCTGAATTCCAGTGAGCAGAGTCCCAAAGACTTCAAATGCTCCTCATATGAATAGACTTTCAATCCTAAAATCATTCTCATGAACCTCCTTTGAACCCTCTCCAATGTCAGCACATCCATGTTTCTATGCTTCTGTCCTTTTTTATGTAAGGGGCCCAAAACCACTCACAATATTCCAACCGAGGCCTCACCATGCTTTATACAGCTTCCACATCACATTACATTCTAGTCCTCTCAAAATGAATACTAACATCATATTTGCCTTCCTCATCACAGACTCAACCTGTAAATTAACCTTTAGGGAATCCTGCACAAGGATTTCTCAGTCCTTTTGCATTTCAGATATTTGAATTTTCTCTCCATTTAGTGTTACGAACCCCGTAACTGGGTCACTTACCAGCAAAGATAGAGAGGTCCGTTGAAGTCTGATGATACTATTTTTAACAGTATTTATTAGTAAAAATACACAAAAATAATATCAATGCAAATATACAGATAATATACGTTGTCAATACTAAATCTAAAAGTGCGGGTATAATAATAATCGATAAGAAATAGCTCTATCGTTGTCTAGGGGATAATGTCTTGTCCGATGGAAATATAAAGTTCACTCAGTTCATGCAAGCCGCAGCCTTTGGGGACCGCTGGGTTGCAATGGTTGGAGAGAGAAAAAAACTTGCCAATTTTCCGTTTTCGATCCGTCGGAGTCTCGTTGGTGTGGCCATTCACTTGTGGCTTCTCCTCTGGCTAAGCCGTTCTTCCGTGATGAGCCCGCCACCCTGGCAAGGGAGGATGCACACAAGCCCCCCACCGGCTGTGGCTAGTAAATGCTGTCACAGGATTTCTAGCGTTTCTCCTGGTGCGTCTCAAAGGGTTGTTCCCCAGACCCTCTTTTATCCTTACTCACGGGGTCTCAGATGTCAATCAGGTTGGGATGATGCAATCCCTCAACCAGCCCACTCTGGTCATCCCCTGAGGGGTTTCAATGAATAGTACAGTACTCAATACACAATCCCGTCTCCAAGAGACAATGGCCATTATCAGTGGATCTGTTCTGCTGAGGCCAGGACACATTCCAAACCTTGTGTATTCTGCGTGTCTCTCTCTCATTTCCTGGGTCCCAGACCCGAATTAATAGCGATTTTGCTATTCTCAAAAAGGAGGGGGCGACTTTGTACCCTTTGGCCCCTCAGAGTTGAGTCACATTCATAACATTAGAAAATAGTCTATGCTTTCATTTCTTCCACGAAAGGGCGTGGCCATACATTTACTAACACTTTGCTCTATCTGCTACTTCTTTGCCCACTAGAGTAATCTGTCTAAGTCCTTCTGTATGCTCTCTGCTTCCTCAACACTACCTGTCCCTTCATCTATCTTCATATCGTCTGCAAATGTGGCCACAAAGCCATCAATTCCATCATCCAAATCATTGACGTATAATGTAAAATGAATCGGTCCTAACACAGAGGCCTGTAGAACACCACTAGTCACCAACAGCCAGCCAGAAAAAGGCTCCCTTTATTCCTGCACTTTGCTTCCTGCCAATTAATCACTGCTCTATTTATGCTAGTATCTTTCCTGCAATAGCATGGGCTCTTAACTTGTTAAGCAGCTTCATATGTGGCACCTTGTCAACACCTGATGTCAGAAACACACTGAGTCTCAGCAATTTGCAGAACGGTAAACTTTATTTTTCGAGTCTGCAGAGTCGGACCCAACCAGCTCCTGCTAGATTGAGTGCCGAATTACACTTTGCACAGTTTTTTATACCCTACATTCTTCTTTAATCTCATTACAAAATTACAAATGTGATTACCCCTTTGGCCCACTTATCAGCCTCAGCGCATTAACAGTTATTGTTCAACCGTTAAGCATGTCTTCCCGTTACCTGTATCGCTTCTTTAATCAGCAAGCTATTGTTTCATCCTGATTTTGCAAATTGGTTTATACGTTGCCCTGCAAGTTGCTTTGCACGTTCTTTCTGTGTCAGCACATTCTAAATGGACTCCTTAAGTATCATTTCTCTCAATCCACCCTTTTTCTTTTTAGAATGTGCTATCAGTTGGGCTTTTGCCACGGGTTTACATAGGCTTCTTCCTCTAGCTCTATTTCCCTTTGTAGGAGTACCTGAACAGGATCAGCTGGGGCCCCTGGTTGCATGACTTGTCTTGCCACCCGAGCTACTAGCTCCCGCAAGCAGGGGATCAGACATGGTAGCAGAAGGAGGACCATCAATCCCCCTCCTATAACCCCTAAAGCGGTTCGCCACCAGCCTCCTTTCAACCATCCGTCCAGCCAGTCCCAATACCCCAGCGGCTTCCAGGTCTGTACCGGCACGTGGGCCAGTTTCCTTATTTTATCTGATATTTTTTGAACCACCTTTCCGTTGTCATCTATCTTTAAGCAGCAGTTGGTTAGATTAAACTTTCCACATACTCCTCCTTTTTGTTGTAGTCATAACATTTCTCGTTTACATGCGAGTGTGATACAAAGGACCCTGGAAAAACCGTCATGCCCACCCTTACCGTCGTCCTGCACTTATCACATCCCCCTTCAGCGCTTCTCAACAATAGCAGTATATATATTACAGTCCCAAAGTTCATTCTGTCCGTCTTTTGAGCTTTAGCACCATCGGGTCTTCTCCCTGGACGCAAGTCCATTCTGCACCTTCTTCGGGCTTTACGGGTCCCTTGATTCTCGTGGCGTGGGTCCACCCTTTTTCTTTTGTCCTTACTGCGGCTTCGGTGTTCAGTAGCACCTGGAATGGGCCTTCCCACTGCGGCTGTAACTTCTCTGGCTTCCAAGTCTTAATCAGGACCCAGTCACGGGGCTGAGTTCGGTGGAGTGCGAAGTCCAGAGGTGGGGTTTGTGCGAGTAACCCCTTCCTGCGCAATTCTGCAAAAGAACGAGACAGTGCCTGTAAATAGTCCCTTACAAAGACATCTCCCCCTTGCAGGGAAGGATAGCCCTCCACCTTGTTCCAATATGGAAGGCCAAACAGCATTTCATAAGGGGATACTCCTATATCTTTTCGAGGAGCCGTGCGGATTCTTAGTAGACCAGGGGTAGACACTTGGTCCAGCGTAGCTTGGTTTCCATCATTAGTTTTGTCAATTGCGTCTTCAAAGTACTGTTCATCCTCTCAACTCTTCCTGAGCTCTGAGGGTGCCAGGGGGTGTGCAGCTTCCACTGGATTCCTAAGGCGTCACAGATTAGCTGGTGTGTTTTTGAGGCAAAGTGTGTTCCCCTATCTGAATCAATAGACCCCATTATTCCATATCTCGGGACTATATTTTCTAATAGGATCCGTGCCACTGTAGGGGCGTCCGCTTTAGTGGTTGGGAATGCTTCCACCCACCGAGTGAAGTGATCCACAATTACTAACAGGTACTTCCATCTCTGAACTTGTGGTAGTTCCGTAAAGTCTATTTGGATCCGATGGGACGGTCGGTCGGCTAGTGTTTGTCCCTCCTTATGGGTGGCACGCATCATTTTCTTGTTTACCTTTTGGCAGGTGTAACAGCCCCACACCTCCTGTTGAGCTAGTGTGAATATCCCTTTACAAACATAGTCCCTTAGGATAGTGTCGCACATAGCTTGCACTCCCCAATGGCTTTGTTGGTGTAGTTGTTGCAGTATATGACGAGTTACTTCCTTATTCAGTACTTGCCGTCCGTCGGGGGTCTTCCACTCGCCTTCTGATGTTTGTCGGGCTCCCCTGTTGATTCCATGTATAAGAACTGTGCCGGGTTACAACTATTGTTCCTTTCAAAGCTTACATCATCCCCGACCATCAGAATGGTTTCGTATTTCAGAATGCGAGAGTCCGTCAACCACCGCTGAGCTTTTTGGGCTAAGAGGGTGCTAACCGTCATTCTTCCCCCAAAGGTTAATTTCCGTGCTTCTTCTACTAGTACGGCTGCTGCCGCTACGGCTTGTATGCACGTCGGCCATCCCCGGGATACCGGGTCTAACATTTTTGATAAAAAGGCCACAGGTTGCCGCTTTCCTCCTTTTTCTTGGGTTAGTACTCCTAACGCAGTTCCTTCATTGTTTGTTGCATACAGCTGAAAGGGCTTTTCCAGTGCTGGCAGTGTTAATACCGGGGCCCGAATTAGTTGCCCTTTTATTTTCCTGAACTTCTGTTCTTCTTCTTCGGTCCAGCTGATTATTCCCCGGTCTTCCTTTGCCAATTTGTCGTACATAAACTTCACCAGGGAGGTATAATTCTCTATCCAAATCCGGCAATAGCCCACTAAGCCCAGAAATTGTCTTATTTCCTTCTTTGTCCTGGGAAGCGGTATTTTAGTTATTCCCGCTATTCTTTCTGGGGTTATTTGGCGGTGCCCTTTACTGACTCTGTGTCCGAGATATGTTATTTCCTTCTCGACAAATTGCAGTTTCTTCTTGGACACCCGCAATCCTTTTTCTCCTAGGTAATTCAGGAGTCTTATAGTATCGTCTCGCACTACCTCCTCTGCTGGTCCCGATAGTAGTAGGTCATCGACATACTGTAATAGTTGGTTCTTTTCGGTACAATGGAATCCAGCCAATACTTGCTCCAGTACCTGTTCGAATAGGTTTGGGGACTCCGTGAACCCTTGGGGCAAGACGGTCCACCGGAGTTGCTTCTTCCGCCCAGTGAAGGGATTTTCCCATTCAAATGCGAACATATCTCGGCTACCTTCCTCCAACGGGCAACTCCAAAAGGCATCTTTTAGATCTATCACACTGAACCATTCATGTTCAGGAGGTATTTTGCTCATTAATGTATAGGGGTTAGGCACTACCGGGTATCGTGTTTGGACTACCGCATTTAAGCCTCTCAGATCTTGAACCATTCGATACGTGCCGTCGGGCTTTCGGACCGGTAGGATGGGGGTATTAAAGGGTGACATACATTCTTCCAGGAGTCCATCTGATACTAATGTCTCAATTACAGGTTGTAATCCCCTCCTCCCTTCCATGGCAATGGGATATTGCCGTCTTCTCACCGGGCGGCTGTTTGGCAACAGGGTGATTTTCAGTGGGGTGATGTCCAGGCCGCCCCGATTACCTTCTTGATACCAGACACTGGCCTTTATTTCCTGATCATCCTTCTCAGTCATTACGAACAGTTTCACCTGAATTTCACCTTGATATGGCACCGTCCCGATCCCTAGCAGTGCCTGCAAATCTCTTCCCAATAAGTTGAATCCGGCTGACGGAAGTAATAACACATCCTGGATACCTTCCCGGTCGTCGCATTTTATCTGTACATCTTCTATTATTGGGACCTGCATAGTTTTTCCTCCTATTCCGGAAACCCCAATGGTTTTGGTCCCAATCTTGGTTCCCGGAGGGGCTTGGATTATACTAGTTCTTTCAGCTCCTGAGTCGACCATGAAGGTTACTTCTGACCCTTGAGGACCTAATTTTAAATTTACCAGGGGTTCCTGCTTGTATCTCGTCCCCAAGGGTTGGGACCCCTGACACCCCTATTCTTCTTCCATGAGGGCATAAGCTCGGACTTCTTTTCGATATCTTGGGCACTCCCTCTTAAAGTGGCCTTCCTTGCTTTTGCTTTTTCCCTAACATCCCTCTCTTCCCTCTCCGGGTCTATTTCTTCTGTTTTTTCACTTTCTTCACGTCCTCCCTCTGCTCCCGCAAGGGGCGCAGAAGGCTGGACATAGGGAGGGGGTAAATGATCGAGTGGGTCCCACTTCCGCTCCCCTTTAATGCCCAATTTAAAACTCTTTGTTGTTACTCCTGGCCAGGGAGCCCAACAAAAAGCATAAGCAATTTCTTCCGGTTTTACACTTGGTTTTGAATTAACGTAAATGTTTAAGGCTTGTCGTACCCAATCCTCCTCAGACCCAAGCAACGGCCACCAGACCGCAGGTTTTTCTATCGGCTGTTTCGACCAAATTAAACAGTACTGTATCATTTTTTTTCTTTTGTTTCCCTTTTAGTCTTCCACATCCCCAATTCTCAAACATTCTACCGAGGGGGCTATCAGGAGGAACCCCCGGGTATGGTCCCGGTCTTCTCCGTCTCCTCTTTCTTTTTAGAGCCACCCCCTCCCATCTTATTCCGCTCTTACTTAATCAGGAGGACCCCTGGGTAGCGATCCCGGTCTTCTCCGTCCTTACTTATTCCCGCACCGTTCTACTATAATAGTAGGCACTTACCCGGTGCGTCCTGGGGACTTCCAGTACCAGGTACTGTCCCCTTCTCCCCGTTTACCGCTCTGCGCTGTCCGGATATCACTCGCTCAAGCCGCGCTGGAGCGACGAGCAAGGAGTCAGGGACCGCCAAACTCGGCGGGGTGCACCGTCTCCGATGTCCTTCCTCGTGTCCACCGCGGCCGGAGTGTGGATCCCGGACGAGCCCCCACGTTGTCAGAAACACACTGAGTCTCAGCAATTTGCAGAACGGTAAACTTTATTTTTCGAGTCTGCAGAGTCGGACCCAACCAGCTCCTGCTAGATTGAGTGCCGAATTACACTTTGCACAGTTTTTTATACCCTACATTCTTCTTTAATCTCATTACAAAATTACAAATGTGATTACCCCTTTGGCCCACTTATCAGCCTCAGCGCATTAACAGTTATTGTTCAACCGTTAAGCATGTCTTCCCGTTACCTGTATCGCTTCTTTAATCAGCAAGCTATTGTTTCATCCTGATTTTGCAAATTGGTTTATACGTTGCCCTGCAAGTTGCTTTGCACGTTCTTTCTGTGTCAGCACATTCTAAATGGACTCCTTAAGTATCATTTCTCTCACCTGAAAAAAACAGGATTAATTTACATTTGAGTTTAAGTGTATGGAATATGCTGCCAGGGGTGGTGGTAGAGCCAGATATATTACGGATATTTCAAAGACTCTTAGATAGGCACATGGATGATAGAAAAATGGAGAGCTAATGGAGAGTTAGATTAATCTTA
Source organism: Hypanus sabinus (assembly GCF_030144855.1). Classification (NCBI taxonomy): domain Eukaryota; kingdom Metazoa; phylum Chordata; class Chondrichthyes; order Myliobatiformes; family Dasyatidae; genus Hypanus; species Hypanus sabinus. The sequence goes on from NC_082708.1 coordinate 191,816,957, forward strand.
GAGTAGGTTAAAAGTTACTTTATTAGGTAGACCTGTACACCTGCTTATTTATGCAAAGATCTAATAATGTGGCATTAACTCGTTGCATAAAAGCATGCAGGCATGGTCAAGATGTTCAATTACCAGCGATGAATTTCAAGCTCAGACATTGAGATTATGTTGTGGTGCTATTAAATCATCCCCAATTTCAACGTCACTGGTAGAGGTGGGTGAAGTACCTTTACAGCTACCCAGGTTACGGTTAGCAATGGATTATTGGCCAACTTGAGAAGACATGAAGTTGGCCATCCAGTAATAGCAGCATTAGTAGAGTTTTGGAAGCACTGTGTTTGTAAGGTCTCCAGTTTTGGATGGATGGGAAATGAATGGGCACACAATCTTGGGTGGTTTAATGTGGATTGTGGTCATTCCTCCAGGTTGTTCCCTTTGCCTGTGGTTGATTTGGGCCTTCAGGAAGAGATCAAGATGAATGATTATTTATCTATGGCACAGAAAGTTCTGCAAGGCAGATGTTATGAATTCTTACATGTGGACTTTAGCAAGGCTTTTGACAAGGTCCCATACGGGAGATTGTTTAAGAAGGTCAGTTGCTCGTAATTCAAGATGAGGTAGTAAAGTGGATCAGAAATGGGCTTAGTGGGAGAAGCCAGAGAGTGGTAGTAGATAGTTGTCTCTCTGATTGGGGGCCTGTGGCTAGTGGGGTGCCACAGGGATCGGTGCTGAGGCTGTCGTTGATTGTCATCTATATCAGCAATATGGATGAGAATGTGGTTAACTGGATCAGCAAATTTGTGGATGACACCAAGATTGGGGATGTAGTGGACAGTGAGGAAGGCTATCATACTTTGCAAAGGGATCTGGACCAGCTGGAAAAATGGGCTGAATAATGGCGGATGGAATTTAATGCAGACAAGTGCAAAGTGGTGTACTTCGAAAGGACCAACCAGGGTCGGTCCTACACAGTAAGTGGTAGGCACTGAGGAGTGTGGTAGAACAAAGGGATCTGGGAATACCGGTCCATAATTAAATGAGTGGTTTCACAGGTTATTGGGATCATGAAGAAAGATTTTGGCATGTTGCCTTTTACTGTATTGAGCACCGGAGAAGGGATGTTATGTTGAACTTGTACAAGGGGTTAGTGAGATCTAAATTGGAGAATTGTGTGCAGTTTTAGTCACCTACCTATGGGAAAGATATCAATAAATTGAAAGAGTTCAGAGAAAACTTACAAGATGTTGCTGGGTCTGGAGGACCTGAGTTATATCGAAAGATTGAATAAGTTAGGACTTCATTCCTTGGAAAGTACAAGATTAAGAGGAGATTTGATAGAGGTCTACAAAGTTATGAGGGGTATAGATAGGGGAAATGCAAGCAGGCTTCTTCATATGACGTTTGGATGGGACAACGAGAGGTCATGGTTAAAGGGTGAAAGGTGAAAAGTTTAAGGGGAACAGTGCAAGTGGAACATGTGAGCTCGATTTGAACATTTAAGAGAAGTTTGGATAGACCATAAGACAAAGGAGCAGAAGTCGGCCATTCGGCCCATCGAGTCTGCTCCATAATATAGGTACTGATAGGTACTTTCACAACCACGGATTCGGCAGCACAGCAGATATGGCAATTGCACATGTGAATTTGCATGTGTCAGCCAATTATTATTTAATCATGATAGTATTTAACTCCATACTTGTCGTTTTAGTGTATGTCAAGGCTTGAACAGAGCATAGCAACGATTCACTTTTGTTTTGCATCGGCCTTGCCTGAGAAATTGGACTGTGGAGTCAACTGATTCTGAAGCCTCACAGTATTTGTTTAATAATTAAATGTTCTTTTCAGCTGCAGTGTAGGCTTTGTTTTCTGTCTGAGAGTTTTAGTTAATGGCCCTGTTCGGTCTAGCGTTTTTTGTTTTATTGTCCTTTGAACATTGTTCACATTAAAGTTTTGTGAACTATTGACCTGCTTCAGTGTCTCTCACTCTGCACTTGGGCCATATCCAAACCGGGTGACAGGTACATGATAGTAGGAGTATGGAGGGCTAAGGTCCCAGTATGGGTCAACAGGAGTAGGCAGTTTAAATGGCTTGGCATGGACTAGATGGGCTAAAGGGCTTTATCTATGCTGTACTTTTCTATGGATCTATATTTATGAATCTATATTCCAAAGTGTCAGGTGACTATGAAGAAATGATTATCAGATAAAGTATCAGTATTCTCGTCTGAGATGGTTGCTCTCACTATAGCCTTGGAGTGGGTCGAAGAAATACGTCCTGATTATTTGCTTTTTTTCTGATTTGTTCTCAGACTTGACATCTTTTAAAACAGGTACTTCAAATTGTTGTCATCATCATCATCATCATTATGTGCTGTATCATATGATGTAGGTGATCATGGTCTATGACCATGAATGTCCTTGGGAAACTTCCCTACAGAAGTAGTCTGCCATTGAATGCTTCTGGGCTGGGTAACCCCAGTAATTATCAATACTCTTCAGAGATTGTCTGCCCAGCATCAGTGGTCACAAAACCAGAAGTTGAGATCTGCACCATCTGCTCTCAAGGCTTCATGTGACCCTGATGGGGGGGGGGGTGCTAAGCAGGTGCTACACCTTGCCCAAGGGTGTCCTACAGGCTAGTGAAGGGAAGGAGCACCTTACGTCTCTTTTGGTAGAGACATATCTCCACCCCTACAATTTCAGATTGTAGGCTGGATATTCTTCTTGAAATTGGACAACATCTGTTGAGGCTGCAGGGTCTAGTCCTGTGTATACATTTTAAAAGGGTTCTGCACATGTTGGAGTTGAAAGAAATGAGGTGGCAGACATTCTAGCCAAGCAATCACTTACCATTAAGGATACCAATGCAGTGGTGTCTTTGCTTAAGGGGGAGATGATAATTAAAAAGTCCATTCAATCACTGTGGCAGCAAAGCTGGAATAATGGAAAGAAAGGACAGAATTTATATAAAACTGAGAGGATGGTGGAACCTCAACTGGAGATGGGTACAAGAGAGGGATGAAGTTATACTTGCCCGTTTATGTATTGGAAATAATAGTTTGAATTAACTTTGTTCAGAATTAATACACATGATAGACATTTGTAGGGAGTGCACTTGTGCAGAAATGGTGCAACGTATATTGTTCGAATGCAGGTCCTCTGAGGGGCAAAGGAAACATCTAATTGCAAAGTTCAGATCTGGTTTAATACGGAAATTTTGTTAGAATATCACTGCCATCAGAATGTATAATATATACATATTTGACTATCTTAAAAGCTTTAGGCTTTTTGAGATTACTTGAGTTTTTTGTGGGGGAGGGGGATATTTAGAGGCTAAAGTTCTTTTTGCTCCGCAGTCCAACTCATAGGCCGCTGGAATGCACCTGAAGTTGGTCTGCCAGCCGTCATAAACTTTGCCAGAGAAGGAGAGGTTCATTTGTTGTCAGACCAAACATCAGAATGGGGAAGAACTCTGATCTAAACGACCTTAGATGGAAGGCAGACAGGCTGGTTTGAGTATCTCAGGAACAGCTGATCTTTTGGGATTTTCATGCACAAGTCTCTAGAGTTTAGAGAGAACGGTGCAAAAAACAAAAAAAAAAATCCAGTGAGCAGCAGTTCTGGGGTGAAAACGTCCCATTAATGTCTCTGAACACACAACGTATTAGACCTTGAAGCAGATGGTTTAAAGCAGCAGAAGACCACAAGCATACACACGATCAAGTAGAGGAGGAACCTAATAAAGTGGCCACTGAGTACACGTTCTTAAACTAGACTTGTCTATAAATATTTGCCTGAAGACATTTTAAATGTTGTGAGGTTCCCTGCCTTTGTCATCCCTCAGGTAGTGAGTTCCAGGTTCCTCCAGCCGCCTGGGTGGAAAAGTCTTCACACTGAGGATGGAGATGTCTGTGACAATGAGCAGCTCACAGTCCGTTCACTGTTTGCTTTGTCCCCACACAGGGCAGCTATCCACACCACGTCAGCATTTTGGTGGAGTTCGCAGGAGAGCAACTAACGCTGGATCTCAGCAGGAACACGTGAGTGAATCAGGCTTGGTAAAATAATAAGAGCTTCATCATCAAAGTTCTGCTTCAGTTAAAGTTTATTCAGGTCTGCTCTCACTGACACCTCCCAGTCTGCACCGTTAATATGATCCCAGTCTCCACAAATTAATATGATCCCAGTCTCCACCTAGTTAATATGATCCCATTCTCCACCAAGTTAATATAATCCCAGTCTCCACCAAGTTAATATGATCCCAGTCTCCACCGTTAATATAATCCCAGTCTCCACCAAGTTAATATAATCCCAGTCTCTGCCTAGTTATTATAATCCCAGTCTCCACCTAGTTAATAAGATGTCAATCTGTACTGTGAACATGATTCACCTGTCGTTCAGGTAGACTCATCACCTGCAGCCTATTTAACCCTAAGTCTCATCCACAGTCCCTGTTCAGTCATCAAACCAGCCAGCCTTAACCAGTTGCTCCGGGCTTTCACTCTCCCTGTCTAAAGTTCCCCTTTTTGCCCACTGTGTTTATTTTCTGTTCTCTCTTGTTTTGTGGCTCTTGTGGCCTGTTACTTTTTCATCTATTATTGGAGTTATTGTTTCTGCTGCTGAATAATCTCCACTGTTCTGCATCCAGGTCAGGCCTCTACATTTCCTGACAATATGTGGGTAGTGAGAAGTTTCCATCTGAAGATTAAATATAGACTTGTCATGTTGAAACAATTCTTGACAGGACAGGTTAGTGGGAGCTTGTTGTCTCCAACACCTGCTATACCTGCTCTGGAGGTGCACAAGAACATAGTGTTCAACAAGCTTTAAAAGACCATAAGTCATAGGATCAGAATTAGGCCATTAAGCTCATCAAGTCTGCTCTGGTATTCCATCATGGCTGACTTATTATCCCAGTCATCCATATTCTTCTGCCTTCTGCCCATAACCTTTGATGTCCTGACTAATCAAGAATCTATCAACCTCCACTTTAAATCTACCCAATAACCTGGCCCCCCCAGCCATCTGTGGCATGAATTCCACAGTTTCTGGCTAAAGAAATTCCTTCTCATTTCAGTTCTAAAAGGACATCCTTTTATTCTGACGCTGTGCCTTCTGGTGCTTGAATGGGCGAGCCCCTACAATTGGCTCAGTGGGCAAGTAGTTGACATGGGCTGGCACTGATCTTCTGAAAGCCCAAGTTGTAAATTCCATTTTCACAAAAGTTGGGTGATTATCTTTTGCATCAAGTTAACGCGACACTATAACAGCTTGAGGCGTCAGAGGTTGGGGATCATTCCAGATGCTCCAGTTTCCTCCCACAGAGCAAAGGTATGCTGGATGTGAGGTTAATTGATCATTATAAATTGACCTGTGATGAGGGTAGGGTTAAATTGGGAGTTGCTAGGGTGACATGGTTCAAAGGGTCAGAAGGGCCTATTCCGCACTATTTCTCTAAATAAATGAAGACATATAATGTTGATAGCTTTAAATTCAGGTTCTCCTACCACTGATACCTTTCTCATCTGACTTACCTCTGTACTTTACTTGTGTAACTACACTGCACTTTCTCTATAACAATGACACTATATCCTACATTCTGCTTTTTCTATACACCATGATCTACCTATGTGTGCAATGATCTGTTTGTATGGCATGCACACAAGGCCAATTCACTGATTCTTGGTACATGTGACAAGAATTCGAGTGTCCATCTGTATTGTCACTGCCCTGGGAGTGTGTGATGGGTCAGTGTGCAAAGAGCTTTACTCTGTATCTGGAGGAACTCAGCAAGCCAGGCAGCATCTATGGAAAAAAGTACAGTCGACATTTCAGCATTTTGTGTGTGTTGCTCAGATCTCCAGCATCTGTAGATTTTCTCTTGTTGACTCTGTATCTAACCCATGGTGCTCCTGCCCAGGGTTTTTATAAGGGACAATATTAATCAAGTGATTTTCAGAAAGCATTCAGATGTATACTGCATGGTGTTGGCTTTCCAGTGATTGGGTAAAATTTCTCCAATCCACACTGTGCATGAAAGGATTTATGAATGAATGAAATTAATTTATTTTGGTCAGTACAAACATAACAAAAAGCATCATTTATACATAATTTATTTGTATAAATTGTACGAAAGTATTTAGTAAAATAGTTCCTTCCCATTGTTTTACTTCTTTGGCCAATCATCTTACATACATGTCAGTGGTTTCCTTTGAAGCAGATTGCTACTTAGAGCACATAAACAGCCATTTGTCCATGGACCCATTTGTTCTTCCATCTCTCCGCTGTGTTCTGTCCCTCATTCTGGAACACCTCACAATGAATAGCAATGACCAGTCTCCAAAAGATCTCAGTATGAAAGTGTTGTGGCGTGGATGAAATCACAGGAGAGCGAGGTACTGGTAGATACAAAGCAGCTTCTTTATTCAACAAAACAAGGTACAGCAGGCATCATATGGTGGAAAAAGGTCTGCTAGCTCAATGTGGGCTCGATATTTATTTGCTAAACACAAAGGGCAATCCCTATTTACAAAGTATAGACAATGCTTTCTTTTGAAGCTACATACAAAACATCATGGCTTCTGACCTCATCCTTTCCTCCTGATGCCCTGATGTCTGGGTTGTTATTCACAGCCTTTCAGAATGCAAGCAAAATCCACAATACATTTATTTGGTATTTTACGTGCTAACATAGAGGACAATTCATATTTATAAAGTATAGAGAATACCGTCTTCAAAACTACAGCATCTGGTCAAACTACGGCGTCAACAGCATCTGGTATTCACAGCTTTTAGCAAATGCATTGTTATGAACTTTGTCAAACAGAAGACTGGTGGCCGAAGCTATTTGCCAAGTATGTATGACCTAAACACAAAAATTCACTCTAACAGAAGTATTCCCCCAGATCGTCTGTTGAGATCTTTGCCAGTGATTTCACATATTTAACCTCTGGTAGTTCCCTATGAAATCCATCTTCCTCTCTCAACATCCTGCAGACCTTTATTATGTACCCTCTAAACACATTGTTTTCCAAGAAGAGCACTCATATCTATGGTGATGAAATGCTATGAGAGGGTGGTCATGACCAGACTGAACTGCTTCAGCAAGACCTGGACCCATTGCATGTTGCCTATCTCCACAGTAGGTCTACGGTAGATGCAATCTCAATGGCTTTTCACACACTCTTAGATCACCTACATCAGGATGCTGTTTGTTGACTATAGATCAGTGTTTAACACCATCATTCCCACAAACCTGATTGAGAAGTTACAGAACCTGGGCCTCTGGACCTCCCTCTGCAACTGGATCCTCAACTTCCTAACCGGAAGACTACAATCTGTGCAGATTGGTGATAACATATCCTCACTGATGATCAACACTGGTGCACTTCAGGGGTGTGTACTTAGCCCACTGCTCTACTCTCTATATACCCATGACTGTGTAGCTAGGCATAGCTCAAATACCATCTATAACTTTGGTGATGATACAACTATTGTTGGTAGAATCTCAGATGGAGATGAGAGGGCGTACAGGAGTCACATATACCAGCTAGTTGAGTGGTGTCACAGCAACAGTTGTAGTGTTGGCGCGTGGCTTAGTGGGCAAGGCATCAGACTAGTATCCTGAAGGTCACTGGTTTGAGCCTCAGCTGAGGCAGCGTGTTTGTGTCCTTGAGCAAGGCCCTTGACTACACATTGCTCTGTGACGTCACTGGTGCCAAGCTGCATGGGTCCTAGTGCCCTTCCCTCGGACAACATTGGTGGCATGGAGAGGGGAAGGCCTGCAGCTTGGGCAACTGCTGGTCTCCCATACAACCCTGCCCAGGCCTGTGCCCTGGAAACTCCAGGTGCAGATCCATGGTCTCACGAGACCGACAGATGCCACCACAGCAACAACATTGCTCTCAATGTCAGTAAGACAAAAGAGCTGATTGTGGACTTCAGGAAGGGTAAGACGAAGGAACACATACCAGTCCTCTGAGGATCTAATCTGGTCCCAACATAATTGATGTAGTTATAAAGAAGGCAAGACAGTGACTATGCAGTATTTCATTAGGAGTCTGAAGAGATTTGGTTTGTCCACTAGAACACTTGAAAACTTCTATAGGTGTACCATGGAGAGCATTCTGACAGGATGCATCACTCTCTGGTATGGGGGATTGGGGGTGCATTGTGGCTACTACACATTACTGAAAGAAGCTGTAGAAAATTAGTTGGCTCCATCTGGGTACTAGTGTCCATAGTGCACAAAACATCTTCAAGGAGCGGTGGCTCAGAAAGGTGACATACATTATTATAGACTTTCATCACCCAGGACATTCCCTTTTCTCACAGTTACCATCGGGAAGGAGGTACAGGAGCCTGAAGGCACACACTCAGCGATTCAGGAACAACTTCTTTCTCTCTGCCATCTGATTCCTAAATGGCCATTGAACCCATGAACACTAGCTCACTTTTTGAAAATATTACTTCTGTTTTTGCACTATTTTTAATCTATTCAATATACATTGATATACTTATTTATATATTTTTCTTTCTATATTATCATGTATTGCATTGAACTGCTGCTACTAAGTTAACAAATTTCACAATACATAGAGTGATAATAACCCTGATTCTGATCTTTATGCCAGAGGAGGTTTCTCCTGAGCTCTAGGCCTGAGAGAGAGTGAAAGCACATTTTGTGAGGCTCAGCACTGGGTCTGTTAGTGTACAGTAATTACCGAAACGGCATCAGTGTCTAGAAGTCACGAGAACAGGCACAAGCTTATCTCCCACTATGGCAGAGTTGGGGCTCAGCACCTTGGGAAGATAGGAGTGTCAGCAGAGCGTTCTCAGCCAGCCGTCTGCTCCATCACCCAATGTGATCACAGTGTTTCAGGTCACCAGTGTCGGCAGTAACCAAGGGACTGTCTGCCCACTTCAAGACAACATCTCTACTTGTATCACCTGGAATTCAGACTCAAGAACAGCTTCTATCCCACTGTAATAAAATAGTTCACTAGTTTGATGAAATGGACTCTTGACCTCACAATCTCCCTGCACTGCATCTTTTGTGTAGTTTACACTTTACTCTACTGTGTGTAATGTTACGATCTGTATGAACAGTATACAAGAGTAACTTTTCACTGCATCTCAGTACATTGTTCAAATTAAATTCATTATCACAGTACACATTTGTCACTATATACAACCCAGAGATTTATTTTCCCGTGGATATTCCCAGTAAATATAAAGAAACACAACAAAATCGAAGAAAAACCACACACAAGACGGACAACCAACCAATGTGCAAAAGACAACAAACTACAAATACAAAAAAGTAGAATCAAAATAATAAATAAGTAAGTAAATAAGTAGATAGATGGATACATTAATTAATTTTGAGAAAATTTCTTTGCAGAGTCCTTGAAAGTATGTTGTGGAATCAGTTCAGTGAGGGGGGTGAGTGAAGTTATCCACACTGGTTCAGGATTCTGATGACTGTTCCTGAACATGGTGGTGTAGCTCCTGAGGCTCCTGTACCTTTCTGCTGACGGCAGCAGTGAAATGAGAGCATGTCCTGGGTTGTGGGGTCCTTGACACTCCCTCAGTGCTTTATGCTTTCCAAAAGCTCCCCAGCACATCCTCCTTCTTAATGTCTGTATGCTCAAGCTTTTCAATCTGCTGTAAGTCATCCCTAGAATTGCCAAGATCCTGTTCCGTAATGAATACAGAAGTCAAGTGTTCATTAAGTACCTCTGCTATTTCCTCCCGTTCCATATACACTTTACCACTGTCACAAGTATTGGCGAGGGCTCCCTGCTGAGCTGTGCTTTACAAGATGAAGCTTTTTGTGATGTACTGACTTACCATTTTAATTCATCCCAGTGCATACCACCCACTTCCTTGCTCCCATCCTGTTCCTGTTCTCTGCCTCTTTCACAATCATGCCTCTGTTACCCTGAGTTCAGAAGGGGATCTTATTGAAACATGCAACATTTTGAAAGGGATAGATAAGGTATAAGTAGGAAAGTTGCTGAGACTAGAACTAGGGGACATTGCCTCAAGATTCAGGGGAGAAGATTTAGGTCGGAGATGAGAAGAAACTGTTTTGACCCTAGCGGGTCATTAACCATTTACAGCACCAGCAATCAGCGGATGAGAGTTCAATTCCCACCATTGTTTGTAAGGAATTTGTACGTTCTCCCCATGACCACGTTGTGTTCCTCTGGGTGACCCAGGGCATGACCTCTGGGTGACCCAGGGCATGACCTCTGGGTGACCCAGGGCATGATCAGCAGTGTTCCTCTGGGTGACCCAGGTTCCCCCCACATCCCAAAGACATATGAGTTCGAGTCAGTAAGTGGTTGGCGTGCCATGTTGATGCCAGGAACGTGGTGACATCCTCGGACTGTGTTGGTCATTGACACGAATGACATATTTCATGGTTGAGTTTACATGTGACAAATAAAGCTAACCTTTGATATTTCATGCCACTCAGGTGCATGTGCTTATGGAAATGGAAAGGCACCAGTCAGCTGTGGTGCCAGTGACTGGGCTGCTGTTATTCCCTGTCATCGATTGCCCCACGGGGTCAGTTCAGAAGGCAGTTGCTGTACCTATGAATCTCACTGATGTCTGGCACCAGACTGAGTACAAATTTCCTCCCTAGAAGTGAGTGAAGAGGAGCTGATAGACACTCTACTGGAGAAACTCAATGGGTCAGGCACCAACTGTGGGGGAAGACAGACCATTAATCTGGACTGCCCTGGTAAACCCACTGTTCCTCTCTGTTCTGCAGGTGCTGGAAATCCAGAGCAACACACACAAAATGCTGGAGGAACTCAGCAGGTCAGGTAGCATCTATAAACAGTCACTGTTGAGTTGCTCTGGATTTCCAGCATCCAAAGCACCTCTTGTATATGTACAGAGACAGTACACTGTTATAGCAGAGTCAGGTCAAGTTTATTGTCATGTAACCCCCTGGGTCACCTCTGGCTCGCTCACACTCGTTCTCGTCTAGGGGGAACAGCCTTCGGCCCCGCCAAGCTGGGTAATCAGCAGGTGTGGATGCTGTGTGATGTCCCCGCCTCGCCCAAAAACAGACAGTACACCATAAGCGATTAAATGAGTACAATTTATAAAGGTTACTATAACTAAGTGATTAATAACGATACAGTATATATGAAGAGAAAAAATAAAGAAAAGGTGCCAAACTTATCAAAGTCCAAACCATTTCGTGCACAACCGTTGGAGCTCAATTACTGAAGTCTTCTGGCCACCATTCGGTCCCCTCTGAACTCCTCGACTCGCAGCTCAGGACCCTCCGAGTGGTCAACCAAGCACATCTAGCTTCATTCCCCCTCCTCGGAGTACCTCCTGGCCTCGGACCCCCGCTTGGGGTCCGTTCCTCGCCCAGCTTACAGCATTGCGTCCTCTCTCTCAACCCCCTCGCGCCAATCTGCCCAAAAGCCCGTCAACAAAAGCTTACAGACTCAGAAGAAAGAACATTAATCCCCATTTGGTTTACAAAGGAATACAATTCTCATTATCAGTAAATTTTAACCCAAACAAGCTTCCAGCACTCTCTCGCAACAAAGGAGCATTCCTGCTTTTAACAAAACAAAGAAGCCCTTTTGATTACATACACAGTAACAAAGAAAAAAGAAGAAACCCCCTTTACAGTCATTTAACTATATACACGTATATAAAATATATAGCCATATAATGCATACAGAAATTAGATGGTTTCTTCGAACCAGAGTGTAAAGCATGGTAGTACACATAACACACATAATACACAATAATGAATGAAGGTAAGGATAAAATCTACAGATAACTAATAAAGTGCATTAATATTAACTACAGAACAGATTAACCAGTGACACTTCAAATGCAATGTGGCAGGAAGTTCAGAAGCCTTATGCCCTGAGGGAAAAATTGTTTCTCATCCTGACCATTCTTGTTTTTATGCATTGTAGTCTCCTGCCTGATGGTGGAAAGTCAAAGAGGATGCTGGATGGATGGGTAGGATATTAATAATAGTAAGGGCGCCTGATAAATGTCCCCAATGGATGGTAGGGAGACCCCTGTGATCCTCTTGGCTGTTCTCACAGTCCTTGTACAGACTTCCGGTTCAATGCTTGTCTGCTCCCATACCAGATGGAGATGCAGTTTGTCAGGATGCTCTCAATGGTGCTCCTGTAAAACGCGGTTAAGATGGGTAGTGGGAGCCTTGCTTGCCAGTCTCCTCAGGAAGAGGGGGCACTGCTGTGCCTTCTTGTTCACGGTGGTGATATTAAGTGGAGGCACTGCTGTGCTGCCAGGGAGGTGAAATTAAGGGATCAGGTGAGGTCATCCATGATGTGAACTCCCAGGATCTTGGCGGACTTAACTCTCTACAGAGGAGCCATGTATTCACAAAGGTGGATAGTTTGTCTGCACTCTAATGCAGTCCACAAAGATTTCCTTCTCCTTCTCCATGTTCAGTCTTAGGCTGCTCTTTTCACACTAATCCGCCGACCGCTCCACTTCCTCTCTATAGTCCGTCTTATCATTGCTGTTGATAAGGCTCACCACTGTTGTATCAGCCAGCAGCAGTTCAATGCAATAAATGATAATGCAGGAAGAAAAAATAATGAATAAATAAATTACAGTAAGTATACATATATGTACATTAACTAGATTAAAAATAGTGCAAAAACTGAAATAATATATATTAAAAAAGAAGTGAGATAGTCCATTTAGTTAAGGGAATCAAATGGCAGAGGGGAAGAAGTTGTTTTTGATTACTGAGTGTGTGCCTTCAGGCTCCTGTACCTCCTTCCTGATGGTAACAATGAGTAAAGGGCATGCCCTGGGTGATGGGGGTCCTTAATGATGGACGTTGCCTTTCTGAGGCACTGCTCCTTGAGATGTCTTGGATACTACAGAGGCTGGTACCCAGGATGGTGCTGACTAATATCATGACTTTCTGTAGTCTCTTTCGGTCCTAGGCACAAGCCTTACACAGCATACCAGGTAATGATGCAGCCTATCAGAATGCTCTCCATGGCATATCTATAGAAATTTTTGAGTGTTTTATTTGACAAACCAAATCTCTTCAAACTCCTAATGAAGTATAGTCGCTGTCTTGCCTTCTTCATAATTGCATCGGTATGTTGGGACCAGATTAGGTCCTCCGAGATTTTGACACCCAGGAACCTGAAACTGCTCACTCTCTCCACTTCTGACCCCTCTATGAGGATTGGTATGTGACCCTTTGTCTTACCCTTCCTGAAGTCCACAATCAGCTCTTTCATCTTACTGACATTGAGTGCAAAGCTTTTGCTGCAACACCACTCCACTAGTTGGCATATCTCGCTCCTGTATGCCCTCTCGTCTCCATCTGAGGGTGTTCAACACCGAGCTATATTCAACAAACAGCAACCTGACGTAGGTGTTTGAATTCTCCAGGTGGTCTAGGCCATGTCGAGAGCCATGAGATTGCATCTGCAGTAGACCTATTGTGGCGGTAGACAAATTGCAATGGGTCCAGGTCCTTGCTGGGGCAGGAGTTGATTCTAGTCATGACCAACTTCTTAAAGCATTTCATCACCATAGATGTGAGTGCTACTGGGTTTTAGTCAGTAAGGTAGCTCACGCTGCTTTTAAGACCCTAAGACCATAAGACATAGGAGCAGAATTTGGCCATTCAGCCCATCAAATCTGCTCTCATTATGACGGATCCTGGATCCCACTCAACCCCATACACCTATAGGCCATAAGATATAGTGGTGGACCTTATGACATAGGAGCAAAAGTAGTGCTGCAATTATACCAGTGCCTCTTCTTAGGCACTGGCATAATTGTTGCCTTTTTGAAGCAAGTGGGAACTTCTGCTCGTAGCAGTGAGAGGTGAAAATGTCCTTGAATACTCTCGCCAGTTGGTTGGTACAAGTTTTCAGAGCCTTACCAGGTACTCCATCAGGGCCCCCCACCTTGCGAGGGTTCACCTTCTTTAAGGACAGTCTAACATCGGCCTCCGAGAAAGAGATAACAGGGTCACTGGGTGCAACAGGGATCTTCACAGCTGTAGTTGTGTCCTCTCTTTCAAAGTGGGCATAGAAGGCGTTGAGTTCATTTGGTAGTGAAACATCGCTGCCATTCACACTACAGGGTTTCGCTTTGTAGGGAGAAATGTCTTGCAAACCCTGCCAGAGTTGCCATACATCCAATGTCACCTCCAACCTCGTTCGAAACTGTTTCTTTTCCCTTGAAACAGCCCTCCGCATATCGTACCTGGCTGTCTTATACACACCTGGATTGCCGTACTTGAATGCCTTCAGCAGACTACTGCTCCCGGTTCACCCACGGCTTTTCATTTGGGAATGTACAGTAAATCTTTGTAGGCACACTCTCATCCACACAGGCTTTAATGAAGTTGGTGACAACTGCAGCATACTCATCCAGGTTTGAAGATGAATCCCTGAGTACATTCCAGTCCACCGATTCAAAGCAGTCCTGTAGGTGCTCCTGTGCTTCCCTTGTCCATACCTTCTTGGTCCTCAGTCTCTGCCTATACTCAGGGAGTAAAAGTACAGCCAGGTGATGCGACTTCCCGAAGTGAGGGCGTGGGACAGCATGGTAGGCATTCTTGATTTTAGTGTAACAATGGTGTTGTTTCCTCTGGAACTGCAAGTGATTCATTGAAGATAATTATTTAGTGACTTTTTCAGGCAGGCCTGGTTAAAATCCCCCAGAATGATGGTGAAGGTGTTAGGGTGCGCTGTTTCGTGCATGTTGATCCCATTGCTCAGATCATCAGAGCCTGAAGTGGAATGCATGACGGTGTTAAAAGCTGAACTGAAGGCTATAAACAGCAGCCTGACATATGAAACCCATTTTCCAGGTGGGACAGGACGGAGTGGAGGGCAGAGGCTATTGCATCATCAGTGGATCGATTTGAGTGATAAGCGAACTGGAAAGGGTCCAGTGTATCCGGGAGAAAGGCTTTAATGTACTCAATGACCAGCTGCTGAAAGCCCTTCATAATGGTTGATATTAATGCCATCGGGCATAGTCATTTAGGCAGGATACTGTTGCATTCTTTGGCACTAGAATGATGGCTGCCACCTTAAAAACTGAGGGGACAGTGGATAGTTCCAGAGAGATGTTGAATATATCTGTCAGCTGGGCTGCACAGTCTTTCAGAACCCGAGCTGGTATATTATCGGGCCCACAGCTTTGCGTGGGTTGACTCTGGCCAGGGTCTTCCTCAACTCAGCTTCAGCCAGATGTACCTGCTCCCCGGGGGACAGATGCACTTTGTTCCGCATATCAAACCGGGCGTAGAGGACATTCTGCCTCTCAGGAAGTGAAGCACGTGCAGGGCAAACTTGTAGTGAGTCCAAGTTCAAAGCTTCCTGAAAGTGGCTACACAAGTTGATAGGGTGGTTAAGAAGGAAAATTGCTTGCTTGCCTTTATATGTTGAGGAAATGAGTTCAAAAGTCAGGACGTTATGCCTACTACTCCTCATTGCTCCCATCAGGGAGGAGGCACAGGAGCCTGAAGACCCACATTCAGCGTTTTAGGAACAGTTTCTTTCCCTCCACCGTCAGATTTCTGAATGGTCCATGAACACTGCCTCACTACTTTGCTTTCTTCTTGCACTATTTATTTATTTTTATTTAATCCTTACCTCAGGGTTGTATATGGTGACACATAACACCATAAGACATAGCAGCAGAATTAAGCCATCTGGCCCATTGAGTCTGCTCCGCCATTCAATCACGGTTCATCCTTTTTACACCTCCTCAAACTCAGTTCCCAGCCTTCTCCCCATAACCTTTGATGCCATGTCCAATCAAGAATCTATCAATCTCGGCCTTAAATACACCCAACAACCTTGCCTCCACAGTTGCCTGTGGCAACAAATTCCACAAATTCACCACCCTCTGGCTAAAGAAATTTGTCCACATCTCTGTTTTGAAAGGGCGCCCCTCTATCCTGAGGCTGTGCCCTCTTATCCTAGACTCCCACCATGGAAAACATCTTTTCCACATCTACTCTGTCTAGGCCTTTTAACATTTGAAAGGTTTCAATGAGATTCCCTCTCATCCTTCTGAATTCCAGTGAGTACAGACCCAGAGCCATCAACCATTCCTTGTATGATAACTCTTTCATTCCTGGAATCATCCTTGTAAACCTCCTCTGGACCCTCTCCAATGCCAGCACATCTTTTCTAAGATGAGTGGCCCAAAACTGTTCATAATATTCAAGATGAGGCTTCATCAGTGCCTTATAAAGCCTCAGCATCTCATCACTGCTGTTGTATTCTAGACCTCTTGAAATGAATACTAACATGGAATTTGCCTTCCTCACCACCGACTCAACCTGAAAATTAACCTTCAGGGTGTTCTGTACAAGGACTCCCAGTCCCTCTGCATCACAGATTCCTGGATTTTCTCCCTATCTGGAAAATAGTTTGCACATTTATTTCTACTACCAAAGTGCATGACCATGCATTTTCCAACATTGTATTTCATTTGCCACTTTCTTGCGCATTCTCCTAATCTGTCTAAATCCTTCTGTATCCTACCTGTTTCCTCAACACCACCTGTCCCTTCGCTAATCTCATATCATCTGCAAATTTGGCAACAAAGCCACCTATTCCATCATCTAAATCATTTATATCTTCTTCTTCTTCTTCGGCTGTCCATCGATTTGGATGTTAACTGTGATGAGAGTTAAGTCTCTGCAGGCACGTTTATGGGCCGCAAGACTAGCATTGGATCAGCACTTCCTCCCACATCGGTTGCGTTTGTGATTTGACTGGTCTAGCACCGAATGTCTGCGTTCATGTCCTGCTTCATATTTCTTCTGCCTTTTCTCCTCGATAGCTAGGATTGACTTCTGGACAATGCAGCGCCAACTCCTTCTGTCCAAAGCATCTTTCTCCCAGGTGTTGACATTCATGTCAGTGTTCTTCACATGGCGCTTGAGCTTATCTTTGTAGCGCAGCTTCTGACCACCATGCTTCCTCTTTCCTTCATGTAGCTCGCCACAGAAAACAGCTTTGGGTAAACGATCATCACTCATTCTTGTGACATGACCAGTCCAATGCAGCTGAGAAGCTGTGATGAGCAATTCTGCACTGACTGTCCCAGCACATTTGAGCACCTCCACATCTGGTACCCCCTCTTGCCACTTGATGTGTAATATTTGGCGTAAATGCCTGAGTTGAGTCTTGGTCGATTTCTTGATGTGCTTCCAATACCATGTCATTGTTTCAGTTGAATAAAGCAGAGATGGTAAAACAGCTGTGTTACACACTTTGACCCTGGTTGCCATTTTAATGTCGTGGCGAGACCAAAGTCGCTTCTGCAAAGGACAAAAGACTTTTGTAGCTGATTGAATTCTCTTCTCAACTTCCAGATCTGATGAGTTGGTGTTGGTCACAGAGCTTCCTCAGTATGTGAGAGAGTCAGAACATTTCAGTGCTACCCCATTGACCGATATGACTGGTGGTTGGGCCTCACTGGGACTACACAGAGGAGGAGGCTGGTACAGAAGTTCGGTTTTGGAGACATTGATTCTTAGGCCAAAAAGAGTGGCAGCAAACGAGAAGTGGTCTACAATTTCTTGAATCACATTAACATCAGTAGCAACCAGGGCTGAGTCGTCTGCAAACAGAAGCTGTCTGACACACATCTCTCTTGACTTAGTTGAGGCTTCGAGTCTTGACAGGTTGAACAATTTTCCATCTGAGTGAGTGCTGATGTAAACACCTTTATCCAAATTATGGTCTGTTATTTCCAAAACTGCAACGAGATATAGTGTGAACAAAGCTGGGGCAAAAATGCATCCCTGTTTTACCCCGTGGTTGATGGTGAGGCTTCGCTGACGTCTCCTCCGACAGATACTTTGCCAGACATGATCTCATGAAACAACTAGATCATCGTAACCAGCCTATCTGGACAGCCATACATTTTGAGCACTTCCCAGAGCATTTCTCTGTCCACCGTATCAAAAGCTTGTAAGAAATCAAAAAAGACAATGTACAATGGTTGCTGCTGTTCTACCTCCTTCTCCTGGAGTTTCCTCAAAGTAAAAATCATGTCAGTGGTTGCTCTTCCAGCCCTAAAGCCACATTGGCTTTCAGGAAGCACATCTTCTGAGATGATCTTGAGTCGGTCGAGCAGTATCTTCGCCATCATCTTGCCAGCTGTGGACAGAAGGGAGATTCCTCGGTGGTTTCCATAAACACTACGGTCACCTTTCTTCTTGTAGATGGTGACTATCAGCACATCTTTGAAGTCCTGAGGGAGACATTGATTCTGCCAACAAGCGTTATATAAGGTCAACAGTTCAGAGCAGGACCACCTGGCTTCAGTACATCTGATGGAATGCCGTCTTGTCCGGGTGCTTTACCACTCCTGGTATCTTTTAAAGTCTTATGAAGTTCTGTCACAGTGATGAGTCCACATAGCTCTTCTCTTACCGGTCTAGTTATGAGCCTTTCTCATGCATTGTGGTCAGTGTCGCCTTGTTGGTTTAGAAGGTTACAAGTGTTCCCTCCATCGCTCACTGATGTCTTTCCTGTCAGTGCATAGCTTGCTCCAATCTGCAGTTTTTACTGGGGCCACTGTATTGCTTCTTGGACCATAGATAGCTTCCAGTCCTGAGAAGAGCCCATGGTGGTCATTCCTGTCTGACATTGCTTGCAGTTTTTCCGCTTTCTTATTCTACCAGTTGTTCTTCCTTGCCCCAAACTCCCTTTGAACTTTGACTTTCACAGACTTAAATGCTGCTTTGCTTCATTCAGAGTTTCCTTTCAAGTGACACATATAAAGCCCTTGTTTCATCTCCAACAGTTCTTGAATTGTATCATTCTGTTCTTGAAACCAGTCAGGAGTTTTTCTCTTAGGGTGGCCAAGCACCGCACTTGCAGTTGAATGGATGGTTTTCTTGAGCTGCTTCCAGCATTCTTCAATATTGGTTGGGTCATTGAGAGGGTCTTTGTCTTCTTGGAGAGATAATGCCAATGCTGTGACAAGTCTCCTCTGATGTTCCTCACTGGCCAATTTGTTGACATTCAATTCCCTGGGTGCTTCACTGAGTGTTTTTCTCCTTGGCAGCAGCAGTTTAAGTCTAAGTTGTGATCGTACCATGTAATGATCAGATGAGCACTCTGTTGCATGCATTGCTTTTGTCGATAGAACCTCCGGCATATCTGCTCTGTGAGTCACAACGTAGTCAAGCAAATGGAAATGCTTTGCCTTTGGGTGCATCCAGGTGAAGTATTTCTCGGGTTGACAAAAGAAAGTGTTGGTAACACACAATTCCCTCTGAGTGCAAGAGTTTAGCATAAGGTCATCATTGGTGTTCTTTTTGCCTTTACCAAATTTACCAATGCCACCTTCATAGGTACTGTGATCCTTGCCTACCATGGCATTGAAATCTCCCAAGACAAGCAACTTGTCTGCCCCAAGAACATCATCAGTTACTTCAGCCAGTTCCTGATAGAAGGACTCCTTGTCTTTGTCAGAATTTGCCACGGTTGGTGCATACATATTGATCAAACCCAGGAAATGATCCTTTCCGATGGGAACATGTAGTCGCATGATCCTTTCAGATATCCCTATCGGAAGTGTTGGCAATTTGCTAGCAATCTTGTTGGAAATAGTAAAGGCCACATCTGCATCTCTCCTTTCATTGGTTTTCCCAATCCAAAAGAAAGAATGAGTATTTTCTTGGATCTGGTCTTGTTCTTCAATCCTTGTCTCTTGAAGCGCAGCAATATCAATGTTGTATCTTGCCAATTCCTTAGCTATCATAGCATTTATATAATTTGTATACAGCTTAAAAAGAAGTGGTCCCAACACCGACCTCCACAGAACATCACTAGTCACTGGTAGCCATCCAGAAAAGAATCCTTTTATTCCCACTCACTGCTTCCTACCAATCAGCCAATGCTCCAACCATGTTAGTAACTTTCCCGTATATCCATCGGCTCTTAGCATGTTAAGCAGACTCATGTGTGGCATCTTGTCAAAGGCCTTCTGAAAGTCTAAATTTACAACATCCACTGCATCCCCTTTATTTATCCTACTTGTAATCTCCTCAAAGAATTACAACTGGTTTGTCAGGCAGGATTTTCCCTGAAGGAAACCATTTTAACTTTGTACTATCTTGTCCTGTGTCACCTAGTACTCCATCACCTCACCCTTAACAATTGATTCCAACATCTTCCCAACTACTGAGGTCAGGCTAACTGGTCTATAATTTTCTTTCTGCTGCCTTCCTCCTTTCTTATAGAGTGGAGTAACATTTGCAATGTTCCAGTCCTCTGGCACCATGCCAGAGTCCAATGACTTTTGAAAGATAATTTCTAATGCCACCACAATCTCTAACACTACCCCTTTCAGAAATCTAGCGTGCAGTTCCTCTGGTCTGGGTGACTTATGTGCCTCTAGGTCTTTCAGCTTTTTGAGCACCTTCTCTCTTATAACAGTAACTGCACTCACTTCTCTTCCTTCACACACTACAACATCAGGCATACTACTAATGTCTTACACAGTGAAGACTGATGCAAAACACTCTTTTAGTTCATCAGCCATCTCCTTGTCTCTCGTTATTACTTCTCCTGCCTCATTTTCTAGTGGTCTTATATCCACTCTCATTTCTCTTTATTTTTAACATACTTGAAAAAACTTTTACTATCCACTTTGATATTATTTGCTAGCTTGATTTCATATTTCATCTTTTCCCTTAGATTATTTTAGTTCTAAAAACTTCCCAATCCTCCCTCTTCCCACTAGTTTTTGCTTTGTTGTATGCCCTTTCTTTTGCTTTTACAATAGCTTTGACTTCCCTCATCAGCCACTATGGTACTATTTTACCATTTGAGTACTTCTCCATTTTTGCAATACACATGTCCTGCACCTTCCTCATTTTTCCCAGAAATATATGTACCTTGATAATAAATTTACTTTGAAGATGAACTCAGACATTAAAATAGGGATATTAATAATAAACTAACATACTGCAAATGTCAGAGATACGAGAAATTAAACCAAAAGACAAAACTCTTGTGTGAAGAGTGAAACAAAGTATTTGATTAATTGCTCTGTTACGCCATTGTTCCGCATACTGAATTTATCTGAAAAATCTTTTTGTATGTGGTAAGAGCGTATGATACAGTGGAAAGCTTTGTCTGCATGTTCTCGAGAATGATCATTCCATGCGTAGGTGCATTGAGTAGTGAAAAGGAAGGCAGACGACAGAATATAGTCTTACAGCCACAGAGAAAGCTATCAATTGTCAAATTGTTCATTATTGTCGCACAAACTGAGATACAGTGAAAGACTTTGTTTTACATGCCATCCTTACAGATCATTTCATCACAACACCACATCAGTATAAAGCAATGTCAGAAAGCAGAATAAAGCACCACTGTTAAGACTTTAAGGGATGTCTAGATCAGCACGTAAATGGATGGGTATGGACATAGTGTAGGCAGAAGGGATAAGATTGGTTGGCCATTTGATTACTAAGTTATTGGTTTGGGAGAACAGTGTGGGCCGAAGGGCCTGTTCCTGTGACATACAGGTCGATGTTACAAAGATGGCACTATGAGGCAGAGAAGAATGGCAAAGACATAACAAGGTAGATCGTCAGATCAAGAGTCCATCTTATCATACAAATGATCTCTTCAATAGACTTATAGCTGTAGGAGAAAAGCTTTTCTTGAGCCTCGTAGTGCATGCTTTCAGACTTTTGTATCTTCTTCCCTATTGAAGAGGGAAGAGAGAATGTCCAGGGTGGGTGGGGGCTTTGTTTACGTTTGTTGCTTTCCTGAGGCAGCAAGAAGTGTAGACAGAGTCTATTGAGGGAGGCTGGGCTTTCTTCATGCACCTACAGCTCTTTACAGCTTCGTAGAGTCATGGACAGAGTAGTTGCCATACCAAGCTGGGATGCATCCGGGTATGATGCTTTCTATAGTGCATCTAGAAAAATTATTTTTAAAAAAGTTTTATTTAGAGATACAGCACAGAAAAGGCCCTTCCGGCCCAACAAACTGTGCTGCCTCGCAACCTACCTAATCACAGGACAATTTACCATGACCAATTGACCTACCAATTGATTCATCTTTGGACCAAGGGAAGTTGGAACACCCTGAGGAGACCTACACGGTCGTGGGGAGAACCTACAAACAGCACCAGAATTGAAATTGTAGCTCTGACTCAGAGCTGTAGGAGTGTGCTAAGCACCACTGTACCGTGGTACACGGGCAGCATAGCAGCACAATGGTGAGGGTCGACAGACACATGTTGAGTTTATTTAGCCTGATGAAGCAGAGGCATTGGTAAACTTTCTTGGTCATTGCATTTATGTAGTTGTGCCAGGACAGGCTATCAGTGATGTTCACTCCTAGCAACCTTTTCAACTTCGGTTCTGTTGATGTAGGCAGGAACAAGTGCATCCCCACCCCCCAGGAGCATGTACACCCTCCCCTCCCAGGGACATGTACAGCCCTCCCCCCAGGGTCATGAGTACCCTCCCCCCACCGGGAGATATACCCCCCTCACCCCAGGAACATGTAAACCCCTCTCCCCACCAGGGTCATATGTACCCTCACCCCAATGGGGGCATGTGCACCCCCGCTTCCCCCAGGAACATGGGCACCCCTCCCCCCACCAGGAGCATGTAAACCCCTTCCCCACCAGGGGCATGTGTACCCCTTCTCCCACAGGAGCATGTACACCCCTCCCCCATCAGTAGAATGTGCCCCCCTCCCCCACCAGGGGCATGTATACCTCTCCCCACCTTTCTGGAAGTCATTGAGAAGCTCTTCAGATTTTGCTACATGAGAGGAAGTTTGTGGCCATGACACCATGTCCCCAGATTGAGAAATCATCTGTTCAGCTTTATTGTATAAGAAGTTCATTAACATCAGGATGGAGCTGTCCTTGCATCTGATGGTACGTGTTTGTATCTTCTGGCTGATGGGAGGAGGAGAGGAGACACTGTCCGACATGAGAAGGCTCTTGAATTGTGTTTGTTTTTTCCCAAAAGAGCAGGAGATATTTACATTTAGTTTTAGTTACAGCCCAGTACAGGACCTTTGGCCTTCAAGGTGAACCAGCCAGCAACCTGATTCAATCCTAGCTTAATCACAGGACAATTAGCCTACTAACTGGTATATATTTGACAGAGGGAGGAAACTGAGCACCTGCAGGAAATCCACTCATCCCGAGGGTGGGGGTGGGGGTGGGGGGGGAAACAGCGGAGTTGAACTCTGACCTCCCCAGAGTAATGGGTGTAATACTGTGGTGCTAACTGCTACGCTGTCCTGGCTGTCATACTTGCAGGAGATCTTACAGCCCATTTTTCCTGTAAATGTGCCTCTATTTTTCCTCTCTTAATGAAAGTCGGTCCTTCTTTGCTGAATTCTAAACGGCTTCTAAACCAGTTTTTCTAAATTTGCTTCTTTTGATCTCTGTGCTTATATCACATATACTCTTCTCTACCTGAGCTTTGGTTATTTACACGTAGCCATTGCAGCCCTGCATTCATTCCTCAAATGTCAGCCTTTGCCATTCATTGACATGCCTTTTAATGAATCTCTCAAATCTATCAGTTACTTCACTCCACAAACCTTCATAATTTCCCTTTTTTCATTTGACATCTTCAGTTTGAGATTGACCAACATTTCCTGAAGAACTCTATCATGCTCGTTGTTCCCTGCACAACTCTGGTCTCATTGCACAGCACTCTCTGACAGCAGCTGGCTCCTCAGTGTTACAGTCTGTGAGAGCACTTCCAGAATTCCTCCTTGATGATGATTCTGCTTATTTCTTTTGGCCAGTAAAATAAAATCACTGACTATATACCAGATGCCACTGTGGTTTAGTGGTTACCACAATGCTGTTACAGCTCAGGGAGTTCTGGAGTTCAGGTGCCATTCTGTTAGGAGTTTATGCACCCTCCTGTGGAATGCACAAGTTTCCTCTGGGTGCTCTGGTTTCCTCCCACAGTCCAGAGACAGGTAGGGTTGATTGTTCCTGTGATCAGGTTAGGCTTAATCGAAGTCGTCAGGCATTACTGGGATGTTGCAGCCCGCAAGGCCAGAAGGCCCTATTCCACACTATATAACTAAATCAGTAAAAGTAAAAATAAATTACAGTCAGCCCTCCTCATCCGCGGATTCCGCATGCGCGGATTCAACCAACCGCGGATCAGGAAAATCTGGAAGTTCTCTCTCCAGCACTCATTGCTTGAGCATGTACAGACTATTTTTTCTTGTCATTATTCCCTAAACATTACAGTATGACAACTATTTACATAGTATTTACATTGTAATGGGTATTATAAGTAATCTAGAAATGACTTAAAAGTACAGGCAGTCCCCGGGTTATAAATGAGTTCCATTCCTGAGCCCGTCTTTAAGTCAGATTTAAAGTCGGAACAGGTACATCCGGTATTATTTAGTGTCAGTTAGTCAAATGTTTTTCTTAGTATATAGTATATATTTTACCTTTCTATGCATATAAAACACTTAAGAAACATACGTATTTCAATAATTTAACCACTGCGTTGCTTAGCAATAATTGTAGCTTTCATCAGGGCAGGGCTTTTCACATTCTCCATTAAAATTGTTCCAATCATTGACTGACTGTAGCCTAACACTTTTCCAATGACTGATGGCATTTCACCTCTTTCCGATTGCTTTATTACTTCCACCTTACTTTCAATCATGATCGTGATTATTTTCATGAATAGAAACATTGCGGATCCAGTGTTCAAGTCTGGAGTTCAGGGTCCCATCATTAGCTAGTTTGGGAGTCAATACTGAAGACTGAGGCATTGATTGGAAGTCCAAAAAATGAAGCTTGATGATGAAGTGCAGAACTCGAAGCCTGGACAGTGGAAATCGGAGGATTGTCTGTGTGTGTGGGAGGGTGGAAGGGAGGAACAAGACTTGCTTTGCTGTTGTTCTTGTGTTGCTTGTTCTACTTGATCTGTTTTGTGTTCTGTGTTGTCCTGCTGCATTGTGGGCATGCTATGTTGGTGCCAGAATGAGTGGCAACACCGGTGGGCTGCCCAGCACGTCCTAGGGAGTGTTGGTTGTTAACACAAGCGAGGTTATTTGAAGATGGCTGTACAGTCGGCCCTCCTTATCCGCAGCGGATACCAAAAAACGCGGATGCTCAAGTCCCTTATTTAACCTGCCCTCCTGCCCCAGTGCGGTGGTCTTTAGGACCCAGTGGAACCCCGGACTTTATTTAACCTGCCTCAGTGCGGTGGACATTAGGACCTGGTGGTGCAGCTCTGAATCTGCAGAGTTTCTGTTGACAAAAATAATCCTAATCACATTTGAAAATAAGGTGGAAGTAATAAAGCGATTGGAAGGAGGTGGAACGCCATCGGTCATTGGAAAAGCGTTAGACTACAGTCGGTCAACGATCGGAACAATTTTATGGAGCATGTGAAAGGCCTTACCCCGATGAAAGCTACAATTATTAATCAGCAACGCAGTGGTTTAATTATTGAAATACATATGTTTCTTAAGTGTTTATATGCATAGAAAGGTAAAATATATACTATATACTAAGAAAAACTGACGCTAAATAATACCGGGTGTACCTGTTCCGATGTCAAATACGACTTAAAGACGGACTCAGGAATGGAACTCATTCATAACCCGGACACTTCCTGTACTTTTAAGTCATTTCTGGATTACTTATAATACCTAATACAATATAAATGCTATGTAAATAGTTGTCATACTGTATTATTCAGGGAATAATGACAAGAAAAAATACTCTGTACATGCTCAAGCAATGAGTGCTGGAGAGAGAACTTACAGGTTTTCCCGATCCGCGGTTGGTTGAATCCCGCATGCGGAATCCGCGGATGAGGAGAGCTGACTGTACAGCCCTTTAAACTTTAATCAGGATGCAGAGGAGATTTACAATTTGCCGTCTGGATTAAACAGTATGTCTTATGTGGATAGGTTGGAGGTGTTGTGGATAGTGTGGAGGGCTGTCAGAGGTTACAGCAGGACATTGATAGGATGCAAAACTGGGCTGAGAAGTGGCAGATGGAATCCAACCCAGTTAAGTGTAAGGTGGATCATTTTGGTAGGTCAAATATGATGGCAGAATATAGTATTAATGGTAAGACTCTTGACGGTGTGGAGGATCAGAGGGATCTTGAGGTCCGAGTCCATAGGACGCTCAAAGCAGCTGCACAGGTTGACTCTGTGGTTAAGAAAGCATATGGTGCATTGGCCTTCATCAATCCTGGGATTGAGTTTAGGAGCTGGGAGGTAATATTGCAGCTACATAGGACCCTGGTCAGACCTCACTTGGAGTACTGTGCTCTGTTCTGGTTGCCTCACTACAGGAAGGATGTGGAAACCATAGAAAGGGTGCAGAGGAGATTTACAAGGATGTTGCCTGGATGGGGGAGCATGCCGTATGAGAATAGGTTGAGTGAATTCGGCCTTTCCTGCTTGGAGCGATGGAGGATGAGAGGTGACCTGATAGAGGTGCACAAGATGATGAGAGGCATTGATCATGTGGTTAATCAGAGGCTTTTTCCCAGGGCTGAAATGGCTAGCACGAGAGGGCACAGTTTTAAGATGCTTGGAAGTAGGTAGAGAGGAAATGTCAGGGTAAGTTTTTTTTTACACAGACAGTGATAAGTGCATGGAATGGGCTGCCGGTGACGTGGTGGGGGGGGGGGGGGGATACGATAGGGTCTTTTAAGAGACTCCTGAATAGGTACATAGAGCTTTGAAAAATAGAGGGCTATGGGTAACCCTAGGTAATTTCTAAAGTAAGTACATGTTCGGCACAGCTTTGTGGCCGAAGGACCTGTATTGTGCTGTCGGTTTTCTCTGTTTCTATGTTCTATGTTTCCAGCGCCTGCTTTTCTCTTTGGAACAAAGGATGACAAGAGTTGACTTGATAGAGATGTACAAAATAAGAGGCATAGATTGATTGGACAGCCAGAGACTTTTTCCCAGGGTAGAAATGGCTAATTCCAAGGGGTATCATTTTAAGTTAGTCCTGACAAAGAGTCTCGGCCAGGAAAGTCGACTGTACTTCTTCCTATAGATGCTGCTTGGCCTGCTGCATTCTACCAGCATTTTGTGTGTGTTGTTGGCATCATTTTAGCATGGTTTTAAGAACGTATAGCAGGCATTAGTTTTTTTACGGGGTGATGGGTGTGTGGGATTCACTCCCAGATACATTGGGGATATTTTAAAAGGTTAAATTGTCAGGACAGAGTCATGTGCCGAGGGGCATTTACTGTGCTGTAGTGTTCTATTGTCTATGGTTCAATACAAACGTTTCAGACATTCAGTCACAAATCCTTGGCAACTTAATATTTTAAATTCAGGACTTTTTTGTACTCAGGTAAATGTCTTATTTGCATTTTGCTGTCTGTCTGATAATCTGGAAGATCAGTCATGCTGGTATAAACACATGCCCCGAGGACAGAAAATAGAGAGAAGTGATGATCAGGTTGGGGGTAAGTTGACAGTGGTGGAATGTGACTGCTTACTGCAATAGAATACACAGTGTAGAATGGTGGAAACTGGAATGTGGAGTTAAATTTCAAAATATGCCAATGGTATCAAAGTTGAAGGAATGGCAAACAGTGAGCCTGAAGCCAAATAATGATAACACGACATGGAGAGGAAAACAAAATAGGTAGGCAGGTGACAGAAGGAATTTGATAGCATGATTGAAGTGAAGTAACTTGGCAGGAGAATATATGGTGCTTGTCCAGCGTATCCAACGATGACAGGACGCCTGTGCCAGGAGAGCTTCTAAAGTGGAGGCAGTTCCACTCTCTCAACCTCGTAAATCCAGGTCCAATACTACGAGTAGTCGTCACATCTACGGTTTTCCTTGGTTGGGGTGGATGACCATGATCATGCCCTTTGCCCTCCATGGAGTGATCTTACTGTAGATCCCATCCGCCTAGTCTGCCGGAGCTGCCTTTGCAAGCCAGGACAGGCATGTCCCTCTTTCACTGGGCATGAGGGCTGCCAGCTACCCTCACCTGGCTTAGCTCACCATCTACCAGGACGTGGCCAGTATTGTATGTTAGAGCCGCAGGTGAGAGCTGAGTGTTTTTGGTGGGGGCCAAAGGAGAGTGAGTTGCCCGGTAGTGCTATCCCTCTCTGGACACCCCATACTCCCCGGCAAGAAAACAACACAGGGAATGTAGACTTCAATGGGCTGCTGGAACAGAGACACGGGATTCATATGCATGAATAGCCGAGGAAGTTGAGAGACACATGGACAAATGATCTATGGGATTTGGGGTTCATTAAACTACTGAAATATTCCATGCAGTTCTGACCATCACACCTCAGGAAGTGGGGAAGTTCCTTGAGGACAGAGCGAAAATTTTTCAGCATGGTTCCAGGGATGAAGGGTTATTTAAGAATCTAAGGTTTATCGAGTTAAAACACACAGAAATAGGCTCTTTAACTCAATAACCAAATACCCACCTACGATAAAAATCCCATTTTATTTGCCCAGCATTCCCAGCAATGAAGACCATAGACACAGGAGCAAGTGAGACCATTCAGCCCATCGAGTCTGCTCTGCCATTCTGTCATGGCTGATTAATAATCCCTCTCAACATCCTTCTCTTGCCTTCTCTTCTTAACCTTTGATGCCCTGACTAATCAAGAACCTATCAACCTCCACTTTAGATGTACACAATGACTTGGCCTCCACAGTCGTCTGAGGCAATGAATTTCACAGATTTACCACCCTCTGGCTAAAAAATCTCCTCCTTTAGTTCTAAAGAGAATTTATTTTATTCTGAGTCAGTGCCCTCTAGTCCTAGATTCCCCCACTACTGGAAACATCCTCTCCACATCCACTCTATCTAGGCCTTTCCCCTAGATTTGTCTACTCACCCACCTGCCAAATCCAGGCAGGTTTAGGTATGAAACAAACAAGAGAAAATCTGCAGATGCTGGAAATCCAAACAACACACACAAAATGCTGGAGGAACTCAACAGGCCAGGCAGCGTTTATGGAAAAGAGTACAGTCGATGTTTTGGGCTGAAACCCTCGGTAGGATTGGAGAAAAAAAGTTGAGGAGTAGATTTAAAAGATGGGAAGGGGGAGAGGAGAGAGAAACACCAGATGATAGGTGAAATCTGGAGGGAGAGGGATGAAGTAAAGAGCTCAGAAGTTGATTGGTGAAAGAGACAGGAAGCCATGGAAGAAAGAAAAGGGGGGAGGAGCACCAGAGGGAGGTGAACGGTGGTCAAGGAGAGGAGTTGAGGGAGCGAAAAGGGAAGAGGAAATAGTGGGGGTGGGGTGGGGCATTACCGGAAGTTCGAGAAAATGATGTTCATGCCATTAACTTGGAGGCTACCCAAACGGATTATAAGGTGTTGTTCCTCCAATCTAAGTGTGGCCTCATCATGACAGTGGAGGAGGCCGTGGATGGACACTTTGGAATGGGAATGGGAAGTGGGTGGCCACTGGGAGATCCTGCTTCTTCTGGCTGATGGAGCATGGAGCGTAGACATAGGTGCAGGCTTAGGTATGGCAGACACAGACAAGCTGTTGCCAACTGTTAATGAGCAGAGATACAGGGGAGGAGATGGAAATAAGCTGGAATTTTGTTGCATAGGAGTCGGGGGGGGGGGGTAAAGGATGGATCATCATCTGGAGGAAATATGCCTGCAATAGGACAATGAAAAAGTGGCAGGAATAGGATGGAGCAGGTACTGTACAGAGAGACATTAAGGATTGAGGTGATGACAGCAGCCATTTGTGACCACTGACCTGGATCTCACAGAACAGACAAACCTCAGCTGACATTGAGTTTTGTTCTTGTGCCACAGTGTCCTCTTGCCGAGAGGGTTCCAGGTCTCACACTACGATTCGAATGGAACTCTGGTGACAGAACAGGACCAGGAAATGGTGAGCAGACTTCGCAAACTCTCATTATGCAAATATATAATTCTACATAATGTGTTTTTAAATGTATTGAATACAGATATACCTGGCTCTTTCTGCCTTTTACTCTGAGTGTATCTAGTGTCTACATTTCCAGAGGGCTCTAGATTCAACATGTAGAAGGTCAACTTCCTCTTTTCACACGTGTTCAACAGACCTTGATTTACCAGAGGGAAAAATATTAACAACATAGAACATTTTTTAATTTCCTTTAGTGATAGAGACATAGAACACTACAGCAGAGAAACAGGCCTTTTGGCCCATCTAGTCCATGCCAAACTATTAATCTGCCTAGTCCCATTGACTGGCAGCTGAACCATAGCCCTCCATGCTTCCCCCCGTCCATGTACCTATTCAAATTTCTCTTAAATGTTGAAACTGAATCTGAATCTGCTGGTTTCGTGGCAACTAGTTTCACACTCTCACCACCCTCTGAGTGAAGAAGCCACATCCCCCCTTGCAGAACAGGAGCATGCTCTTCTGACCCATGGAGCCTGTGACACCCAAATTATGCCATGTGACCAATTAACCGACATCTTTTGAAGTTGGGAGCAACCTGGAGCACCCGGAGGGAAGTCACGTGGTCACAGACAGGATTTGAACAGTTTGCCAGCACTGTAAATTGTTACACTAACCGATACGTTACTGTGCCTGCCCACGGAAGGTAGAAGAGCGCAATGCAGGAGCAGGCCTTCCTCCATACACCATGTTTCTGGAGAAAATATAAAGCAATCTCATTTGGTCTATAACCTCCAATCACTGCCTATACAGATCTGTCTAAATGCCTCTTAAACAACACTACTGCATCTGCTTCCACCCCTTCCCACGACAGCACGCTTCAGCCACCCACCACTCCCGGTGTAAAAACTCCTGACCTTCTCAACTGAAATACTCTCATATTTGACATTTCTTCTGGACAAACACCCTTATCTACCTCATCTGCGCCTCCCATGGTTTTATGGACTTCTATAAGTTGCTCTGACACACCAGCAAGAACAATTTTTAAGTTTGTCCTATAGGAAATACACTGCAATGCAGGCCACATGCTCGTAAACCTTTCTGCTACCTCTTTCACTTTCTTTTCATAGTGTAAGCAACCAGAGCAGCAAGTAATAAAGGTGAATGAGGGCCAAAACCATCATGAAGGATCCCACCCACCCTGCCCACGGACTGTTTGTCCCAGTCCCATCAGGGAGGAGGCTTTTGTAGCATCCATACCAGGACCACCAGTCTCAACAGTTACGTTCCCCAGGCAGAAAGGCAGATCAATACCTCCACATATTTACCCATCCCACCACACCCCCGAACACCACTGATTTATCATTTCCTGTCAGAGTTACCTTATGTACAGGACATCCCAGTGTCTGGTGTCACTTTATGGACATACAATCAACCTGTGTATACAAGCTTGTTTATGTATTTATTGTGTTCTTTATCTTATTGTTTTTTTGTGTTGCACTGAATCCAAAGTAGCAATTATTTTGTTCACCTTTATACTTGAATATTGGAAATTACACT